>NW_006399849.1:9945981-9971648 GCF_000299155.1 Elephantulus edwardii | reverse complement strand
TACAGTCCTTGACCCTCTGCAGTAAGTGCATGAGGTCCTCCTCAGTTTCAGCAAGCAAGGTTGTGTCATCTGCATAACGCAGATTGTTGATAGATTGTCCACCAATCCTAACACCACGCGTCTCCTCATAGAGCCCAGCCTCTCGGATAATCTGCTCTGCATACAGGTTGAAAAGGTATGGAGATAGGACACATCCATGGCGCACACCCTTCCCAATTTTGAACCATTCAGTATTGTCCTGTTCTGTTCTGACGACTCCCTCTTGGTCCAAGGATAGGTTTCGCATTAACACGATTAAATGTTCTGGGATTCCCATTCTTCTCAGAGTCAGCCACAGTTTGTTATGATCCATGCAGTCAAATGCCTTTACATAATCAATGAAACACAGATAGACATTCTTGTGGTATTCTCTGCTTTCAGCTAAGATCCATCTAACATCGGCTAGTACCACGATCCCTTCTAAACCCAGTCTAGACTTCTGGCAGTTCTCTGCTGATGTACTATTCCAGTCGTTTTTGGATAATCTTCAGGAGAATCTTGCTTGCATGTGAAATCAATGCTATTGTTCTGTAGTTTCCACACTCAGTTGGGTCACCCTTCTCTGGAATGGCAACAAATATAGATCTCTTCCAATCAGTTGGCCAAGTGGTTGTTCTCCAGATTTCTTGGCACAGCTTGGTGAGCACATCCAGGGCAGCATCTGTTAGCTTAAATATGTCAATTGGTATAAGATTAACATCAAAGTCACAGAAAACAACGGAAAAAATTTAATTCAAGAGACTATGCAAGGGATTGATTATGCAGCAAGAGAGATGCTTAATACAAAAACTAAAAAGTAAAAGAAAATACTAAAGCAGCCATTGTTGTGGTTGTTGTTAGATGCTGTCAATTCGTACACGACTCATAACAACCCTATGAACAAAAGATCTTGCGTAACTTTCATCGTTTTTCCATGTTCATAGCGTTTCCCAAGGCAAGCTATTTTGGACATGCTTGACACTCCTGCTTCCAAGATTGTTTCAATCGGAGAGCTCCAATAATGTCCACCAAGGGTAACAATTTTGCACTCGACACATCAGTGTCACAGTGTTTAGCATCACAGAACCTTGCGTTATCTCTGTACAGCAAATGAACAGGTCAGTGCTCTACCACTTAGAAGAATGTTTGACTGAAAACAATTAAAACCAGGCCTGAGGGCCACAGATTAAAATCCTCCACCTAGCATAACTTTCTATCCACTAGACCAACAGAGCTCTATCAAAGCAGTCATTAAAGATTATTAATATCCTTAGAAATAGAAGGTATTCTATTAACAAAATTATAAAAACCTGGAAGCCGAAAATAAAAACACTTAAAATACTTAAAAGCTTTAAACATAAAAATAAGAGCTCTTAGAAAGTAAAAAAAGTGTGCAAAAAATTTAAAATTCATTATAGGATTTGGAAGATAAAATTAGTAAAAACTCTCAGAAATCCTATACCAGAAAGATTAAAAGAAAAAAATAATAAGATGAGTCAGAGAATCAACATAAGAGCACAACAATTTAAAATTTTCTGGAAAATGCAGTGGAACATAGTTTTAAGTAGTGAAAACAAAAATTTATAAAATTAAACAAATTCAAAAGGTACATTACATATTTGACACAATGGATGAAAAAATTTCAGGGAATTAGATCCCTACTGTGACAGTGTGGAAACATTTGGCTATTAAGCAAAATGATTCGTGGTTCAAACTCACCAAAAGCTCTGTGGTGGAGTGATTGGCAGTCTGTTGCCCTGAAGATTCATAGTCTTGTAAGCCCCATGGAAAAGTTCTATGTACTTCAGGGTCACTCTAATTAAAAATGAACTTAATGGCCGTCATTTGTATTTTATTTTGTTAAAGAGAAAGCTGTTTATGGAACAGACTCATAACTGACCCTCCAGAAGGTTTTCAGAGGCCGTTAAGTCATGTGGGAAGAGATCGCCCATCTTTCTCTGGTGAAGCAGCTAGTGGATTTGAAGGGCATTCTTTTGATGCAACTCTTTGGCACTAAGTCCCTGGATTCTATGGACAAAGAGGAGTCCAGATATGGAAGAAGGGGTGAATAAAAAAGCAAGAAAAGGAGAAACTATAAGAGAATGGTGTGATGCTTTTATTATTTCTAGATTTTATACTGATGAAGATATTAAAAAAGATTCACACACTGTGCCATGCAAAAACTTTCTATATCCACAAAAGTTTATATCCACAAAAGAAATCAATTAATGAATGATGAGAATTGAACTAGGATAAAATATTTGTAATATACAGCGAAGAAGAATTAACCTATATTTTATTTTCTCACTCTCTAGATACACCATATACATATACATATTTTACATCTAAGAGAGAAACTGGTGGATTGGAACAGCATACCTTTAGATTGGCAGTGCAACTTTTTACACACTAGATCACCAGAGATCCCTATCTTGCAAAATTCTATCGTGTGATCAAACTAAAATGTAAAAAAAATATAAAAAATTCTAACTTTCTATTCGTCTATCCACAAAGCTATATTTTTAAAAATGGATAATTATTATGTTCCAACTCCCGTATTCCAATAATTTAGAATTATCAACAAGTATTTCTTGCATGCTTGATGAATTTCAGATTTTTCAATTTTTCTCATCTTTGCCTTAGTAGATGCACATATTCCTATGTGGTACATTGTATTTGTGGTTCTTTCTGTTAATATTAGTAGCAGACCACTTATAAGAAGTGCCCAGTCAACATTGTCCCAAATGCTTGGTTTACTATATAACATCATGATTTCTGACTTCACAGCCCCTCCTTTGTTTAGTTCTCTAGCTCCTCTATGTTTCATGGCTTGCTGGAAGGTCTTCCAGAGACTCAGACCATCAGTAGAATGACTCACATGACTATAGCTATGCAGGCTGGTTTTTCAGAGACTGGTGACTGTTGTTGACTATCAGTTAATGGCAGGCGTCCCCAGAAAAGAACTGGCATTGGAGTCCCATGAACTTTTATAAGCCTTTAGTAAGGTAAGGCTTATATCCCATCTTAATTCTCTCTCCTTAATAAAATAAATACTTCAGCACAAAATAGTTAATCCTTGGCTAGAAAAGGTATTTTGAATGAGAAAACTTAGATCCCCATACATACTAGAACAACTTGTGGTTGTATGGATAATATTCTATCAGTGACAATTTTATTCTTTCAAACAGATCTTGAAAATTTTTTTTATAATGAATGTGATGTCACTTCTCTTCAATTTTTGCATTCTCAGTGTGCTAGGATGTGTATGTGATAGTTTAATTCCAAATAGCCAATACCAGTCCATTTCTGTCTCATAATGCCCCTGGCATCAATCTTTGAACCTTTATTTCACTTTTGACAATTCCAATTTTTCAAGATTCATTCTTCATACACTTCCTGATCTGATGATTATTAATGGAAGTTTTCAGCTCTTTCTTCTCATTTATAATTAAATGAGGGATTGCTGGTTTTGCATGCTTTACTCCAGTTAGATGGATCTTGGCAGAAAGCAGAGAATACCAGAAGAATGTCTATCTGTGCTTCATTGATTATGCAAAGGTGTTTGTGTGGATCACAAGCAGCTATGGCTGACTCTGAGAAGAATGGGAATCCCAGAACATTTGATTGTGCTAATGTGAAACCTATACTTGGACCAAGAGACAGTCATCAGAACAGAGCAAGGAGACTCTACATGGTTCAAAATCAAGAAGGGGGTCCATCAGGGATGTATTCTGTCTCCATACCTTTTCAATCTGTATGCAGAACAGATCATCCGAGACGCTGGGCTATACGAGGAGGAATGTGGCATCAGGCTTGGTGGAAGAATCATCAACAACCCACATTATGTGGATGACACAACCCTGCTTGCTGAAACTGAGGAGGAACTGAAATGCTTACTACAGAAGGTCAAGGACTACAGCCTCCAATATGGATTGAGGATCAATGTCAGGAAAACAAAGATTCTCACCACTGGGCAAATTGGGAGCATCATTACGGATGGTGAAGAGATTGAGATAGTTAACAGTTTTGGTTTACTTGGTTCCACAGTCAAAACTCTTGGTAACAGCAGCCAGGAAATCAAGAGATGAACTGCATTGGGAAAGTCAGCTGTGAGGGACCTCTCAAGAGTACTGAAGTGCAACAATGTCAGGCTGGAGACTAAGGTGAGCCTGATCTGGGCTATAGTCTTCGTAATTACCTGCTATGCTTTGGAGAGTTGGGCAGTGAATAGAGATGATAGAAAGAGAATTGATGCCTTTGAGCTGTGGTGCTGGAGAATAGTGTTGAATATACCATGGACTGCTAGGAGAACAAACAGGTTTGTCCCGGAGAGAGTAAAGCCAGAGTGCTCCTTGGAGTCAAGGATTCTGAAGCTTTTTCTGACATACTTTGGGCTTATTGCAAGGAGGGACTGGTCCCTGGAGAAGGACATCATGTTTCGGATAGTGGAG
Source organism: Elephantulus edwardii (assembly GCF_000299155.1). Lineage (NCBI taxonomy): Eukaryota > Metazoa > Chordata > Mammalia > Macroscelidea > Macroscelididae > Elephantulus > Elephantulus edwardii. The sequence continues at coordinate 9,967,179 of NW_006399849.1, read as the reverse complement.
GGATGGCACAGAAGAGGAAGACCCTTGATGAGATGGATCGATTCTGTGGGTGGACTGGTGGGAATGAGTGTGTTTGAGACAGCGAGGTTGGCACAGGATAGAACGGCGTTTAGGGCGCTTGTACATAGGGTCACTATGAATCGCAAGCAACTCAATGGCACGTAACACAACAACAACAACTTCAGTTATGCATTGATGTCTACTCTACTTGGAGAACATTCTTTAGTCACTTTTTGAGTGTTTTCCAACCTTAGGACTATATCAGACAATGTACAGCTGATACTCGGAAAGTTTTGAACTGACCAATATATTTATAGGTAGATTGCTAGGATTTTCTTTGTAGCTTGTCTTCATGTTGAAACCTCACTGAAAGCTATCCACCATAGGTGACCTTGTTGGTGTTTGAGATCTTGATGGCATAGTTTCCAGCATTACCTCAGCAGCATACATACCACCACAGTATGAAAAGCTGACAGAGGATTGATGATGGTGTTGTTTAAAGTACGTTAGTGTCTCAGTGACATATTTCAATATCCCAGAAGTAAAGATTTTATTTCTATGTAGTAAAGACTATTAATTACTTCCTCAATTCTTTCTCTTACTTTCTTGTAATTTGATGAGGTCATTTGATTAAGTGTAGACAATGAAATGCAATTTAGAAATGTGACTTCTAGTTGGCAAGCTAAGGATGTGGAAGAGAACATTTGTGGGAGTCTGAATCTCTAATATGGTTCCATTACGTAAGTTCTTAAATGCTGGCCTTCCGATGTCTATTACATGTCTATAGCACAGCTAATTCTCCCCTCCCTGCCTTTCTTTCTCTTTCTCTTTGTAATGCAGCCAATCCTACTTTAAATAAAGCATCCAATCTCTGAATTTTGAGCTAAAGGAAAAAGAAATAAAGCTAAGAATGTTTTCATTTTTCTTGGATCTCAGGTAAGCAATTGGAAACATGGAAGTAGCATTTATCCCAGGCCTTCGGGACTTTTGCCAGTGGCCCATGTTACTCTATAATATTCACATCTTCTTTTGCTTTTATCCATTTTTCCCTTTTTCTTTTTTTAAATACTGAGGTCCAGGACTAAAGCATTACAAATGTGGTACTTATTAGGATTTGGGTTGCAAGCGTTATTTGCAGGAATCTCTAATGTGTTTCCAAATCCAAGACCTAATTGTTGAAAATAAGTGTCAGAAGACAGTAGAACTCTGCTCTAAGCAAGTATCCTTAAGATTATTCAGAGATTTTAAAGGGTGCTTTATCATATATCATATATTATGGTTTTAATGCCAAAAGCAGTGGGAAAGAACAGAAAAGTGCCCTTCAAATCATCCCTTTTATGATGGTTTAATGTTACTACAAGCCCGGGTGCTACTACCCTCACTGTCTCTGCTCTTGGGGATTGAATAGAGATGGCAATTTAATTATTACCAGAGGCCCACCCAGAGAGTCACACACTGTTCAGAAAGAACTCTAGAGGGAGAGAGCTGCTGTAGCAGAGGATGGGGAACAATTAGTCTTTTACAGGCCCAAGAAGGACCAATATTATTGTCTAAATTCCTCAGCTATAACTTTACCACTTTCACTAAGTCATTATAGAATAATCTGAATCTAAGGAAAATAGTGGGAGATATAAAAGAGCCATAGATGAGTAGATTGTGTAGATCAAACTCATAGTTCATACATAACCACTTAATCTGAAGACTAAATTATGCAAAGAGTGGGGGAGGAGCCCACTTAAACAATAATGTCAAAGACATCTGAGATTTAAAATTGTATTGTTTCTCCCTTTCTTTTCTTTTTGCCAGATCACAGAGATGTATTTGCATGTACCACAGCTTATAATACAATTAGTTACCAATTATAAATGCCTTCATGAATTCATATGATCTCCATAGCTTGTCACCTAGGGGGCAGAGAAGAGTATAAATAAGCATTTCCTTGTTGTGGGACAGAAGGAGACTGGTGAAATTTTTCCAAATTGGTCCTTTTTGGTGAATGAGATGGGAGATAGATTTGGAGGAATTGGAAAGACTAAGGTTCTTAAGCCCTACACATCACCCTGTCCACTAAAACCAACTCAAAGTGGATCAGGAACTAGAAGGAAAATGAAACAAATTTTAAAATTTGTGAGAGAGAATTTAGGAACAACTCTAGAAGTCCTAATCCAGAGCATGAAAAGACCTCCAAGAATAACAGAAAACTTTCAACCAAGAGAAAATAAAAATGGGACCTTCTAAGGATCACATCCCTATGCACATCAAAAACTTCTCCAACAGGGTAAAACGGAAATTTACAGACTGGGAAAAAAAAAAATTTGGGAATGACCTATTGAGTAAGGGACTCATATCTAAAACTTGTAGACTACTTCAGCACCTCATCAAGAAAAAGGTAAACAACCCAATCACAAAAAGAGCACAGTATATGAATAGATGCATCATTAAAGAAATTCATATGATAAACAAACACATGGCGAAATGTTCAAAATCCCTAGCTATCAAAGAGATGCAAATAAAGACAACTATGAGATATCATCTCATCCCAGCAACAATAGCAAACAAAGTTCAACAGTCCAGCAAATACCATATGCTGGCTAAATTGTGGAGAGATTGGAACTCTTATTCACCTCTGCTGAGAATGTAAAATGGTACAAGTGATAGGGTAATATTAATAAGTTCAAAATTATTCAAATATATGGTATCATTGTAAAACTGACATTATGTGCCTTCAGCCTGCAAAACTGGATCAACTGACTACTTAACATTCGTTTGGTCTTCAGTCATTGTTGTAACTTCTCCATAGTCTTGCAGAGTACCTTAGGCTGTCTCTAAGAGGAGAAATGTATCTTTGATTGAACTAGCATTGGTCTTTTCGCAGTCATTTGTAAATTGTACCCCAGTTGTGTGTTAACTAGAAACTGTATGTAAGAATCTTAAAGTTGTATTTTTTTCAATCATATGTGAACTGTACCTTTAAGTTGTCTATTTACCAGGAGAGGAAATGCATCTTTCCTGGATTAGCATTTCTGTCTTTGAAACTGTTATTCTCAGTCATATGCCAATGATGTTACAAGTTGTCTGTTTACTAGAAACTGTAAACCATTCTCTTTGAATGTAAAAATCCTGTTGCTTTGGATTAACAAGAGTAATATGTTAAGTAGCTGAACAATTAACCCAAGAATAAGAACCAATGATCACAGGTAGATAGGAAGGCAGTTTTTGAGCAGATTCTCTCTTCTCTCCCAGATCTGCAATAAAGTGCTTTGGATACTGGAATTCCTCTGTCTTATTGGCAGTTGACTACAGAGAAAACCCCTTGCATTTAGTAACACAAGCACTTAATCCTTTCAGCTTATAATGATCACTCCTTTCTTCTCAGTCTGATGGTCCTCCTCTTCTAGCTCATTTTTCTGGTATTATATCTCTTCCCCACTCCCCATCTTTTCTTGAAAGTTGCATACTAGATCCAGATTACCTAAATTTGGAGTTTGGGACCTGTTTCCCCCTTTCAAAGGTCCCCTCTCCCTGTGTCAGTATTCTCATTTATGAAATGTTGTAGTTGTTTGGTGCCAATGAGTTGTTTCCTACTCATAGCAACCCTCCTGTACAACAGAAAGAGATACGCCTAGGTTCTGCAGCCACCGTCTGTACTTACGCTCAATGTTGTAGTCATATATCAATCTGTGAAATATAGTACAGTGTATGGATTGTTAAGAACATTAACTATTTGTAAAAATCATTAGAAAAGTGCTGGGCAAGTTGTTGTTGTTGTTGTGTACCAGTGAGTTAACCTATAGCTAACCCTTCAGCAGGTGTTTAGAGACAATAAATCTCACAGGAGGAGATTGCCTATCCTTTCCCTGCTGAGCAGCTGGTGGATTTGAACCATGTGCCTTTGGGATTGCAGTGCAGCTTCTTACAACTGGGTTCATAATAGCTCATATAAACATTTTTAAGCAATTTTTATAAATGCTAGAATTGGAAATTATATTCTGAGAACAGATGAATGAAGGAATGTTACCCTTTCTCCAATCAAGGCAAAGAAAAAGACATATGTGCATGGTATGATGTTGTTGCTGATTGCCTTTGAGTTGAGCACGACTCATAGCGACCTTATGAACAAAAGGCCAGAAGACCCTCTTCAACTATCGACATTTATCAAAATTCATCAAGTGTCCGGAGGCATGTTATTTAGGAAGCAGATGCCACTCTTGCTTCCAAACCTGTCATATTATGTTATTGTTGTTATGTGCTGTTAAGTTGCCTGCAAGGCATAGCGACCCTAAGTACAGCAGCTCTAAACTCTTCCCTGCCCTAAGCCAGTCTCACTAATTCTGACATGCCAACCTCCATTGCCCCAGTCACTATTTCAATCTATCTAATCCAGGTTCTTCCTCTCTTGGACTGTCCGTCCACCTTTCTGAGCATGATGTACTTCTCCAAGGACCGATCTCTTCTGGACATGTACTCAAAGTAAGTGAGGCAGAGCTTCAAAATTCTAGCCTCCAAGGAGAGAATTGGTTTCACCCTCTCCAAGACAGACTGGTGTTTTTTGTTTTTTTTCTTGGCAGTCCATAGTATGCTCGACTCTTCACCAGCACCACAACTCAAAGGTATCTTCTTCTGTCATCCTTAGTCATTGTCAAACTTTCTGAAGCATAACAAGTAATTGAGAAGACCATGGCCTGGATTAGGCACACCTTTGTATTTAGACTGACATTGTTGCTCTTAAGGACTCTGGAGAGGTCCATGACAGCAGATTTTCCCAATGCAATTTTGTTTTCCTGACTGCTGGTACGGATCGGAGCAAGCTGTAATTGCTAACAACCTCAATCTCTTCTCCATCTATTACAGTGCTGCCAATTGGCCTCATGGTGAGAATCTTTGTCTTCTTGATGATGAGCTTCAGTTCATATTGAAGATTACAGTCCTTGACCTTTGCAACAAGTGCTTCAAGTCTTCTTCAGTTTCAGCAAGCAAAGTTGTGTCATCTGCATATTGAAGGTTGTTAATGAATCTCCCTGCAATCTTGATGCCACACTTCTCCTCATTAAGCCCTGCCTCCCAAATGTTCTGTTCAGCATACAGATTGAAAATGTATGGGGACAGGATGCATCCCTGACGCTCTCCTTTCCTGATCTTGAACCACACAGTGTTTCCTTGTTCTGTTCTGAGGAAAGCTTCTTGGTCCAAGTATAGGTTTTATATAAGCATGATCAAATGTTCTGAGATTCCCATTTTCCTCAAGGATAGAAACAATTTATTGTGATCCACACAGTCAAATGCCTTTGTATAATCAATGAGACACAGATAGATATTCTTCTGGTACTCTCTGCTCTCCGCCAAGATCCATCCGGCATTGGCAATAATGTCCCTAGTACCACGACCTCTTCTAAGCCCAACCTGTATTTCTGGTAGTTCTCTGTCAATGTACTGTTCAATTCTTTTCTGTACAATTTTTGGTAGCATTTTGCTAGTGTGTGATATTAGTAATAAGATGTTTTTGTTGTTTGTTGTTATGTCAAGTTCCCTCATAGGGATCCTGTGTACATCGCTAAACCCTGCTGTCTACTGTGCCAATATCACTGTCTCCGACACACCTACCTGATTACCCTAGTCATTGAATCAATCCACTTCATACAGCGTCTTCCTCTTTTGTGCTGTCCCTCCACACTCCCAAGTATGATGTCCTTCTCCAAGGACTGGTCCCTCCTTGAAACATGTCCAAAGTATGTCAGATGAAGCTTCAGAATCCTTGCCTCCAAGGAGAAGCCTGGTTTAACCCCTTTCCAGGATGAACCTGTTTGTGTTCTTAGCAGTCCATGGTATATCCAATACTCTTCTCCAACATCACAGCTCAAAGACATCAATTCTTCTATCCTCCCTAGTCATTGTCTAGCTCTCTGATGCATAGCAAGTGATTGCAAAGACCATGGCCTGTATCAGGCACACCTTAGTCTCTAGAGTGACACCATTGCACTCCAGTACTTTGGAGAAGTCCCTAACAGCAGACTTTCCTATCGTGGTATGTATTAATTTCCTGGCTACTGGTGCTAAGAGTGTTGAGTGGAGCAAAGTAAACTAAAGCTGTTAACAGTCTCAATCTCTTCACCATCCATCCTGATACTGCCAATTGGCCCAGTGGTGAGAATCTTTGTCTTCTTGATATTGAGCCTCAATCCATATTGAAGGCTTCAGTCCTTGACCTTCTGCAGCAAGAGCTTCAGGTCCTCCTCAGATTCAGCAAGCAGGGTTGTGCCATCTGTATAATGCAGAATATTGATGAATCTCCCTCCAATGCAGATGCCAGACTTCTCATACAGCCCAGCTTCCTGGATAATCTGTTCTGTATATAGGTTGAAAAGGTACGGAGATAGGACACATTCCTGGCGTAAAAGAAGTGATAGTGTAGTACATGTTTTAATTCAGTAGAATTTGAAATTATGAGAGATAAAATTCCCAAGACCTTTAGTTTACCCAATATTTTTTATGATGTCCTTTTGTGAGAGTGATATTTCACTCAGCATAATGTCCTCCAGGTTCAGTCATTTTAAATAATATTGCATGAGTTTCTTGTTTTTCAATTCAGCATAGTATTCCATTGTGTGAATATACCATAGCTTCTCTATCCATTTGTTTGTCGATGGACACTTAGATTGATTCCAACTCTTTGCTATTGTGAACAAAGCTGTGATAAACATGGGTGTGCATATATCTGCTTGTGTGGTGGTTAAGATGTGACCGCACCACTGAGCACTGGTAAAGAGCATGCTAACCTGGCTAGCACATACAGTCTCTGAATGGCTGGCAGACAGGTGATTAAAAATACTATGGTTTCAGTCAGGTACACTTTTTATCTCCAAGTAACATCCTTGTTCTTCAGTCTTTAAGAGGTTATTTACAACAGATTTGTCCATTGCAATATATTGTTTCATTTCTTATCTGCTGTATCCTGGCCTTGCTTGCAAATTCCAGGACTGTGAAATCCTTGACGACTTCAGTATTTCCTTCATTTCTGATAATATTGTATATTGGTCTAGATGTGAAGGCTTTGATTTTCTTTATGTTGATGTATACTCCATATGAAGGTTACAGTTTTGAGCTTCATCAGTTAAGTGCTTCATGTATTCTATATTTTAAGCAAGCAAGATTATATCATATAGTCTTCTCCATAGGGCTACTGTGAAACAGAATCAACTGGACAAAAAGGATTTTATTTACCAGTTATGTAATCACTGATAACTATGAGAAGAATTCAGATTCATACATAATCAATGGTTTGGGATGCTAGGCTTTATGAGGAGGAATATGGCATCAGGATTGGAGGAAGACCCATTAGCATCCTGTGTTATCCAGATGATATGGCTTGCTTGCCGAAATTGAGGAGAATCTGAAGTATTTGCTGCAGAAGGTCAAGGTCTGTAGTCTTCAAAATAGCTTGAAGCTACACATCAAGAAAACAAAGATTCTCACCACTGGGCAGTGCCTTGATAGATGGAAAAGAGATAGAAGTTGTTAGGAATTTCAGCTAGCTCAAGTCCACAATCAACCTTCTTAGCAGCAGCAGTTAGAAAATAAAAGATGAATTGCCCCGGAAAAATCTGCTGTTAGGAACCTCTCCAGAGTGCTAAAGGTCAACAATGTCAGTCTAGAGACTAAGGTGTATCTGATACAGGTCATAGTTTTTGCAATTAATTTCCACTCATCAGAGAGCTAAACAACAATTAAGGACAACAGAAGGAGAAATGCCTTTGAGTTGTGAGGTTGGAGAAGAGTATTGAACATACCATAGACTACCAAGAGAACAAGCAGATATGTCCTGGAGAGGGTGAGACTGGCCTGCTCCTTCGAGGCAAGGTTTTGAAGTCCTTTCTTGTGTACTTTGGACATGTTGCCAGGAAGGACTAGACCTTGGAGGAAGACACCATGCTTGGAAGGGTGGAGGGACAGCACAGGAGAGGAAGACTTTGGAGGAGATGGATTGACACAGTAACTGGGGCAAAAGGGGTAGGTGTGTTGGAGTCATTGAGATTAGTTTAGGATAGGGCATGGTTCAGAACTATTGCATGAAAGGTTTTTATGAGTTGCAGGTGACTCGACAGTACATAACAACAATGACAACAACAACATTCTCTAATGGTTAAATATGTCCATATTTTTGTGTAAAATCAGTAACATTAGTTACATTAATAATATTGTACAGTCATTTCTAATAACTGATGCTCAGTATTTTATCACCATAACCAGAAACTTACTACTTTCTCAGCAATGACTCCCCTGTAGTATCTTTATCACTCTAATTTATATAAAAATTTGTTACCTATATGAGGAGAAATGTGGCATCAGGATTGGATTGGTGGAAGAGTCATCCAACAACCTGCTTTATGCAGATGACACAACCCTGCTTGATGAAACTGAGGAGGACCTGAAGCGCTTACTACAGAAGGTCAAGGATTGAAGCTCAACATTAAGAAAATAAATATTTTCACCACTGAGCCAATTGGCCGCATCAGTATGGATGGTGAAAAGACTGAGATAGTTAACAGCTTTAGTTTACTTGGCTCCACAGTCAACACTCTTGGTAACAGCAGCCAGGAAATCATGAGATGAATTGTATTGGGAAAGTCAGCTATCAGGGACCTCTCAAGAGTACTGAAGAGCAATGACATCAGGCTGGAGACTGAGGTGTGCCTGACTCGGGCGTGGTCTTCACCATTATGTGCTATGCACTGGAGAATTGGACAGTGAATAAAGATGATATAAAGAGAATTGATGCCTTTGAGCTGTGGTGCTGGAGAAGAGTGTTGAATATACCATGGACTGCTAGAAGAACAGTTTTGTCCTGGAGAAGGTGAAGCTGGAATGCTCCTTGGAGTCAAGGATTCTGAAGCTTCATCTGACATACTTTGGGCTTGTTGCAAGGAGGGACTGGTCCTTGGAGAGGGACATCATGTTTGGCAGAGTGGAGGGGCGGTACAGGAGAGGAAGACCTTCGATGAGATGGATTGATGCTGTGACTGGAGTGGTGAGAATGAGTGTGTTTGAGATGGCTAGGTTGGCACAGGATAGAACAGCATTTAGAGCTCTTGTACATAGGATTGTTATGAGTCTCAAGCGACTCGATGGCATATAACAACAATATATTTTTGAAGGCTCAGAATTTTGGAAGTTGTGTTCTTTAAAAGGAGGTTTTAATTGTGTTTAGAGTGGACATTCTTCTAACTGGTACAGCACTAGTCTGCCAATTAACTCTGCTGAGGTCATTTGAGGTTGCTGTGATACTGAATGTTCTGCCTCTAATGCGTCAAATACCATAATGGTCACCTATGGTAGACAGTGTTTTGTGGAGCTTCCCAATTAAGGCAGGCTTGGAAGTAGGAGTGGCATCCACTTCGTAAACAACATGCCTCTGGAAACTATATGAACTTAGAGAAACAATAATAGTTATAGAACAGGATTCAGGTCTTTTGGTCATAGGGTCACTATGAGTCACGCTCGACTTGATGACACTTAACAACAACAACATATCACTATGTGTTATTTAAAAAAACCTATGTTTTTCTAAAACTTGTTCATAGCAGCATTTTTCACCATTGCAAGAACATGAAAACAGCTCAACTGTCCAATCACAATCGAACAGATTGAGAAATTATGGTACATTCACACAGTGCAATACTACACAGCATGCCCGAGCAATGATTTTTTTTTTTTAAATCACTACCTAACTTGGGAGTGACTGGAAAGCATTATGCTAAGTGAATTAAATCAGTCCCAGAAGGACAAATACTGTATAAGACCATTATTGCAGAATGTGTATGAGGATCCAAGGGGGAGAGGGTGGGAGCAGAGGGGTGAGGATGTGGGGGGTGTTTAATCACAGGGTTGCTCAATTTGATGGGTGGAGGGAAGGGTGAGTAAAGGAAATGGAAAAGATCCGGTGTGAAAAACAATATATACAAACTTTGTAAAAGTATAAAATAAAAATTTTATTTTAAAAAAATCAAAACAACAACAAAAGCTATGTTTTTAAATTTAATTCAAAGGATGAACACAAGATCCAGAATTCTCATGATGTTAAAAAGAAACATCTGAGAAATCTTGAGTTCCTTCTTTTAAAAATACAGAAACAGAGGATCCAGCATCTGTGAAAGATAAAGGGTTCTGAAAGTTTATAAATATTTTTACAAAAGATTTATGAAATCTAAAATCTAGGATGAAAGAACACAATGAACCACCCAAACATTCTCTTTGACACATGAACAAAGCTTGCTTGTTGTACTTTAGGGACTGACTATAACAAAAATATAAGAAATAAAATGTAATGAATTGTAAAATTTGTGCTGTTTTTTATTTTTCCATTATTTCCCTGAACTTGGTTTCAAAAGTGGGCTCTTTAATAGTGAGACATCCTTTGATCTATATTTAGACTTACTCTTTTGTGTAAATTATATTTTTAGTCTATATTTTGTATAAGGAGCTTTCTTTTTAGAAGTCTACCAAATCAATACCAATGGTAAAAGCAGTCAAAGAAAAAAAAAAAAAAAAGAAAAAGATGGATCACATTGGACAAATTCACAAAAGACCTCTTTATATCCTAATCCCAAATAGAAACAGTTCTTAGCCTCAAATAGGAAAAGTATCATGGCATTAAATACTATGTTTCCATGATAGGAACAGAAGTAAGGGAACATACCATGGTATGAGCTCATGGGATTGTAGGGAAAGGTAAGAATGAAGGAGTGGCATCAGGTTACAGTTACAAAAGTGTAGCACAAAGAAGATGAGATTGAGACTGGGATGTTCTGGATGTTCGTATCTGGTGGTATTGGGGTGAAGGAATTTGAGAGAATCAGAGGGACGGAGGGAAGAAATGGAAGCGGCCAGATAGAGTCCAGGTAGGGAGGGGTCCAGGCATCACCATGTTCCTCTTTGGAACTGTGATATATAGACTGAGAAAACTCCTTCATGGAGGAGGGAATAGAAAGAATATTTACAAAAGAAAATTAAAGATAGGATGAACACAAGGAAGAACAATATAGGGAAATATCCATTTGGTCCTTTATTTAAAGCCAGCAATGCTGAGGAATATTTGGTTGAGTGAGCTCAGATTCTGTGGTAAATAGAACCATGCAGACCACCCTCACCTATAATATCTATGTTCTAGTCCCAGAACCAGCCATGAGAATAGGGTCTTTATAGATGCAATAAAGCTAAGGACATGGGGAAATTCTCCCAGATTATTCAGGTAGTGCCAAATGTAATCATCATCATCATCATCATCATCATCATCTCCTCTAAGAGGGAGTTGGGAAGGTTAGGCCAGATTTAGAGTAGATTTGAAAACAAAAGCAATGGCCAGAGCAAGGAAACCAGGAGGCAGAAATGTGGGTGTCATTCTGAAGTCAGAAAGGCAAAGAAGTAGATTCTCTCTTCTTCTGGCACCTTGATTTTTAATCATTAAAAACATATTTTGAATTTGTGATTTCCATAGGTAATCTCTAGCTTCATTTGGAATGGAAAGAAGCCCCGAATAAGCAAAGCACTCCTTAAAAATAGAAAAAAATGTAGGAGGCATCTCTCTCCCTGATTTCAAACCCTACTACACTGCCGTGGTGGTTAAGACAGCATGGTACTGGTACAATGACAGACACATAGATCAATGTAATAGAATTGAGAATCCAGAAATCAGCCCATCTACCTATGGTCAACTGATTTTTGACAAGGAGATGAAATCAGTTAAGTGGGGAAATGACAGCCTTTTTAACAAATGGTGCTGGCAAAATTGGAAAGTTGTATGCAGAAGACTAAAACAAGATCCACACCTCACTCCATATACAAAAGCCAACTCAAGGTGGATCATGGACTTAGGACTAAAACCAAGGACTATAAACTTCATTCAAGAAAAGCTTGGAAGAACTTTAGTGGTCCTAATCCACAACATAAAAAGTCTTCCAAGTATCCTGGAAAATCTACAACCAGGAGAAGGTAAAATAGATGAATGGGACCTTCTAAGAATCAAATCCCTATGCACATCCAAAAACTTCTCCAACAGGGTGAAAAGGGAAGCCATAGACTGGGAAAAAAATATTTGGTAATGACATGTCAGATAAGGGACTTATATCCGGAATTTATAAAATACTTGAACACCACAATAAGAGAAAGGTAAATAATCCAATAGAAAAATGGGCACAGGATATGAACAGACACTTCACCGAAGAAGACATTCAGATGGCCAACAAGCACATGAAGAAATGTTCAAAGTCCCTAGCTCTAAGAGAGATGCAAATCAAAACAACTATGAGATATCATCTCACCCCAGTAAGAATAGCAAAATAGAACAGCAAGCAACAAATGCTGGCGAGGATGTGGCGAAACTGGAACTCTTATTCACTGTTGGTGGGAATGTAAGATGGTGCAACCATTGTGGAAGGCGGTGTGACGCTTTCTCAAAAAATTGCAAATAGAGATACCATTTGACCCAGCAATCCCATTACTGGGAATATACCCCAGAGAGACCATGTCTGCCATCCAAGCAGATATATGCACACCCATGTTTATTGCAGTTTTGTTTACAATAGCAAAGAGTTGGAAGCAGCCTAAGGGCCCATCAACAAACGAATGGATAGAGAAGCCGTGGTATATCCACACAATGGAATACTACGCAGCATTGAAAAACAAGGAACTCATGCAATATTATTCAAAGTGGGTGACCCTGGAGGACATTATGCTGAGTGAAATATCTCAGTCACAAAGGGACAAATACTGCATTGTGCCACTGTTGTAGAATGGGTCTGACATCAGGGTGGGGGTATGACAGGAAAAACTGGATAAATTATGTATATGAGGGAAAGAACAGATTATAAGTGATATATGATTGAGTATTATGGTTAGCACAGGAATTCAGAATTAAGGTTGCCTAGAGAAGTGTACTCGGGGTGGGGGGTGGGGGGAAGGGACGTGGGAATTGTATACTAATGAAGGAATTTTTTTCTTTTTTTTTTTTTCTCTCTTCGGAGGGGGAAGCGAGCTGGTGGGGAGGGGTGGGGAGGGGGAAAATTGCGGCAATGAATGAATGGAAATCCAAAACCTCTGTAAAAAAAAATTATTAAAAAAAACCACAAATAAACCCTTATTTTTATTTTGACTTTGTGATTTCCAAAGCTGCAAGCTAGTAATCTGTACTATTTGAACAAATTTTTATTAATTTGCTTACAAAGTCTGTATACAATGTGTTTCACACTATTTTTAATCACTAATTTTGTGGTAATTTGTTACAACAACAGTAAAAAATTAATAACAATACAGCTTCTTAGACTACTTTTGTAGAGGCCCAATAGTAAAAAAATAGCAGCAGTTTGAAGATGGTGATTCAGATGAGAGGGTTAAGAATCAGTGTGAGTAAACTTTAGCAAAAGTCAAATGCTAACATAAGACTCTGCCCCATTTGGCTAGCAAAGAGGCATATTCCAAGGAGAAATTTGGAGGTCCATTGGGAAGGTAATAGAAAAACCACTGAAGTTGTGAAGCATGCAGAAAGAAAAAACCAAAACCCTAGTTGATGATAATCACTTGTTTGTGTGTACAGAGAGAGCTGGCCTGGACACTTGAGTGTCCCAGTTAGTAGCAGCGCTCAGGGTCCCAGACAGTCGAATTCTACCATTCTATCCTCAAATTTCCCAAAGGAAATCACTATTTCAAAGTCTATCAGAACTTATAACCTGTGCTGGGGCACAGGTTGGCATAGTTACAAATAGCTTCTAATTGTCATGACACTACTTTACCCACCTTTTCTTCTACTGTGCTCTTTCCCAGAATATGTTCTACCAATCAGTTAAGATCATCTGCTTGAGGTTTTGACTCTTCACCCTTCACTGTTATTACATCCAAATCACCACATCCCACTGAAGGGGAGACTATTGACTTTTGCATCATTTATGTATTTCATCAGTTTGTTTCCTTTTTCATGAAATAATTCATAAGGCAGAAATGACACATTTGTAATTTAGAGAAGACATGATTTTCAAATATAAGAACCCTGGATTAGCTCTGGTAATTACCCTAAAGTTGAGTATATTCACCCTACAGGTACCTGATAGGTGAAATATGAACTCTATTTTTAAATCTCTCCATCTTTGGAGTCTTACAATTCTTCAACTAGGAATAAATGTTTTCAATTAAAAATAAAATAGAATTAGGTATTTTGCTTGCTCTCACACTCAACAAAAAAATCATTGCCATCAAGTGAGATCGAACTCTTAGCTAAGGCTCCCTCTGGTAGGTTTTCTGAGGCTATAACTAGCATAGAAGGAGACTGCCCATCTTTCTCTCTCAGACCATCTGATAGATTCAAACTACCCATATTTGAGTTATCTGCACAACTCCCTACTCTTATTTTGCTTTGGATATTTTGTATTAATGCCTGTTAAGTTATGAAAACTGCACAAATAAGTGTAACTATTAAACCTCACCAATTTAATTTTTAAAGAAAAATCAGTGTGAATTAGAGGAAAAGCCTTGGATGATAGTGTATTATTTTTGTTGTTTGTTGCTGAACATCTTTGTGTTGGAACCAACCCATAGCTGACCTTCTGACAAGTTTCAAAGGTAGTAAATCATGTGGGAGGTGTTTGCCTATCTTTTTTTCTGTGGAGCATGAGAACCTCCCGGTAAATTTGAACTGTCTGTCTTTGGGATTGCAGCACAGCTTCTTACCACTAGGCCACCACATTCAACATTTTTGGCACCAGCAGTGAAATCAAAAGGACAACACAATCAACATTCTTGGTACCAGGGTGAAGTCAAAAGATGAATTGTACTAGTAAAATCTGCTGTCAGGGTCCTCTCCAAAATGCTGGAGAGCAACAACATCAATCTAGAGACTAAGGTGTTCCTGATCTAGGCTATTGTTTTTGTGTGCCATTGAGTCACCTGTGACTCATAGCAACCCTGTGTGGAATATCTCTGAACTCTGACCTATCCTGAGCCAATCTCACTGTCTCAACACACCTGCTCCTGTTACCTCAGTCAGCTGTGTCCATTCGTCTTATCCAGGGTCTTCCTCTCCTGCTTTATTCCTCAACTTATCTAAACATGTTGTCCTCCTCCAAGGATTTGTCCATCGTGGCAACATGCTCAAAAGTATGTAAGACAAAGCTTTAAAATCCTTGCCTCCAGAGAGTAACTTGGTTTCACCGCTCTAGGACAGATTTGTTTGTTCTCTTGGCAGTCCATGCTGTGATCAAAACTTTTCTCCAGCACCACACCTCAAAGGCATCAATTAATTCTTCTTCTATCATCCTTATTCATTGTCCAGTGTTCTGATGTTCTGATGCATAGCAAGTAATTCCAAAGACCATGGCCTGGATGAGGTGCATTTTAGTCTCTAGACTGACATTACTCCTCTTTAGCACTCTGGAGAGGTCCCTGACAGCAGACTTTCCTAATCCAATTAGTCTTTTGATTTCCTGGAATCTGATACCAAGAGTGTTGATTGATCACCCAAAAAAGTTGAAATTGTTAACAATCTCAATCTCTTCTACATCTATCATGGTGCTGCCAATAGGTCATGTAGTTGTTGTCAGGTGCCATTGAGTTGTGTATGACTCATAGCAACACTATACTATGTACAGAAGATCCAGACCCTGTTGTTTCCTGTGCCATCTTCATATTTTCTGACACAAAAGAACCCATTGCAGCAGTCACTATGTCAATCTACCTGGTTGAGGGTCTCCCTCTCCTTTGCTGATCCTCCACCCTTCCCAACATCAGGTCCCTCTCCAAGGCATAGCCCCTTCTAGCAATATGCCCAAAGTACGTGAGATGACGCCTCATCAATTTTGCCTCCAAAGAGCATGCTGGATACACCATCTCCAAGACATATCTGTTTGTTCTCTTGGCTGTCCATGGGATATTCAGTGCTCTTCTCCAACACCATGGATTAGAGGCATCAAATCTTTTTCTGTAATTTTTATTCATTGTCCAGCTCTCAGGTGCATAGCAAGTAATCAGAAAGACTGGCCTGAATCACATGCACCTTAGTCCTCAAAATGACATTATTATTCCTCCATACTTTGGAGAGGTCTTTAACTGCAGATTTCCCCAAAAGGTAATTACAAAAACATAGGAGAAAGAAAATATTGAAATGGATGTCAGAAGAGACTCTAAAGGTTGTACTGGAGTGCTAATAAACTAAAATAGTAGGAAAATATGTCAAAGTGAGAGTCTAACAGAAGATTTCAAAGGTAGCTCAGGAGGACAAAGCAAGGTATTATAATGGAATGTGTATAGAGTTGAATTGCAGAATAAAAAGGGAAGAACTCACTCTGTATTTCTCAAGCTGAAAGAACTGAAAAACAAATTAAGCCTCATGTCACAATATCGAAAGATGGTATGGCTAATGTATAGAATAATCAAGAAAGCACCAAAAGGAGATGGAGGGAATACACAGAGTCATTGTTCCAGAAAGAAATGACACTGAAAAATTTCAGGAAGTAGCAAATGAATAGGAGCCAATCATAATGAGGGAGAAAGTAGAAGCTGCTGCCAATAGGCCATAGTCTTCACCATTATTTGCTATGCATCAGAGAGCTAGAGAAGGAATAAGGATCAGAGAAGAATTGATGACTTTGACTTGTGGTGCTGGAGAAGAATATTGAACATACCATGGACTGCCAAGAGAACAAACAGGTCTGTCCTGGTGAGGGTGAAGCCACATTGCTCTGTAAAGGCAAGGATTTTGAAGCTTCATTTCATATACTTTGGATATATTGCCAGGAAGGACCATTCGTTGAAGGACCTTATGCTTGGAAGGGTGAAGGAATAGCACATGAGAGGAAGACCCTAGATGAGATGGATTAACACAGTAACTAGGGCAATACGGGTAGGTGTGTCAGAGTAAATGAGACTGGCTCAGGATAGGGCAAGGTTCAGAGCTGTGGTGCATAGTGTCACTAGAGTCATAGAGTCACAGATGACTTGATGGCACACAACAACAACAACAACAACTATGGTATATTATAAATAAATAAAACTATGCAGAGTGGCATCTGCTTCCTAAACAACATGCCTCTGTAAACTCTATGAACTTTGAGAACTGGTGATAGTTATAGAAAGGCTTCAAGTCTTTTATTCATAGGGTTGCTGTGAGTTGTGTTTGACTCAATGACAATTCACAACAATAACAACATTCCTCTTAAAAGAAATAAAGTATATGCAAAAAAGCTTATATGCAAGCTTATAATAATATTAAAATAATTTATTCTAAATTAATAATTATTAATGATGATCATTAATGATTACAATAATAATCTTGAGCTCTGATGGCCTCGGAGATAGGAAGTCATGCTGCCAACCCAAAGACAGGAAATTGAAACTCAACGGTTGTTTTTCAAGAAAAAGACAGGCAATACTTTTTAACTTACAGCCTCTGAAAACCAGCTGAAGTGTCAGCTATGAGTTGGTTTAAACTCTGTCAATGAGCCATGGTCACACAATATTTAAACACTTGATTGATAATAGGTGGTCCATTTGAAACTACCTATCAGGAGATGTTTGGGAGAAAGATATCAATTGCTTCTGTAAAGATTAAAGTCAAGGAGACCTATGGGAAATTCTGTTCTGTTATATGATATTGCTATGAATTAGAATTGATTCAATAGCACTCAGCAGCGATGTTTATAATGTTTATGATGTTCTAGTGACTATTCTGAGTCTCTCTATAGGAGTTCTGGTGGCCTGTTGTTGAGTACTGTTAGTGGGAACCGACTCACAGCTGATGCTCTTTACTGCTTTCAGAATCATTAAATCACATAGAGTAGCTGGCAGATTCGATGCACATGGCTTTGGGTTGGCAGTGCAGCTCCTTACCTTAGACTAAGAGAGCTCCCTAGTGGTAAAGGTTTGTGTTGTCAACCCAAGCATGCAGTTTGAATCCAACAGCTACTGTGCAGGAGAAAAAATGGTCAATCAATCATCTCCAGTGCGATTACTGCCTCTGAAAACCCCCTGCAGGGTCAGCTATGAGCTGCCCCTGACTCAGTGATCCACAAAACCAACAACATTCTTAGTGCTTACATTTATTAAGTAATCTGCTTCAGGAAGTGTTTACAGATTGATTTCTAACTTTGCTCAACTTGCCATAAGGCTCAGGCACTTGAGGGGATGCATGAGTGCCCATGCCCAGGACAGGAGACATCCCTCAGACATCAGTGGGAGAAGCTGAAAGAAGGAAAGCAAGATTCAGAAACTGGAAACTTTGTCAATGACTCTGTGTTAACCAAAAAATAAGATTCATAGGTTGACCAAATAGAAGAGTATTGTTCAAGAAATTCCCCTCCTTCCCTGCCTCCCTCTTTGGAACTCCCCATGAATGTTTGGCCTGTGTTATGTTATCTGCCATCCAGCATACTGAAAAAACAACAACAGACTGGTGAAATTGAGAAAAGGAGAAAATGTTATCGTGCTCAGTCGTTATCCTTGCTGTTGTCTTATTGATAGCTACTAATATGGTCCTTAGACCTCTTTTAAGAGGAAAGATGCCTAAAAAGTGCACCCGTCAAAAGGTTACTCTCTATCCACCAAAACACTTGGTTGTGATCTTAGAATACAGTACTTGCACTTTGTTCCCAAGAGGTTAACACAGACAGTAAAAAGTGATGCCAGCAGAAGTGAAGTATCATGTCTGTAGGAGAGGAAGGCTCATAACAAGAGACCAAGGTCTATGAAGTAAATATGAACCTAGAAATGCTTTTCCTGACTCTTTTGTTGATATTCTGTTATATATACAGTTCTATGTGCTATTGAGTTAGAACCAACCCATAGCTGCCCCTCCAAAGGATTTTCAGAGGCTATAAATTGCATAAGAGGAAACTGTGTATTTTTCTTTCATAGGGAAATTGTTAATCTGTCTTGGGACTTCTGGACTAAACCTGGCCTTGCACTGTGAAATATTTTTTGCCTCCCCCACACTCCAACCTATTTTCCTACTAAACTTCACATCTGTGAGTCTTGCAATGAATATCATATCCAATAGGAGAATGTGGGGGTGGCATATCTAACAATGTAGCTATTTTTATGGTGCTATGCACATTATTGATGGGGATGATTCCCCTCTTTAAATCAGGCAGAAGTCAGACTTAGCCACTATGTGGTTACAAGTACCTCTCAAACAGATATATAAGGTTTTCACAGGCTATTTGAAAAATAGAGAGCCTTGGTGACATCATGCCTAGGAAATTGCATTCCTAATCTAGAGGCTTCCTCTTTCTGATGGTTCGCATCCACCAGAAACTCTGAGGGTAGAAATATGAGCAATCTCTCCCATGCAATGTACATTCTTAGAGATTCAACGAAGTGCCAGCTGAGTCAGTTCTGACTCTATGACAGCAGATGAGTGAGTGAGTTCTTTGGAAGTAGATTATTACGCCTTTCACCTGTCCAGTATTACTCTGGAAGCACTATTGAAACCTTTTCATTATAAGCGAGTCTGGTGGTATTTGATATAGTTAATGGCACCATAGCTTTCCTTGTCAAAACAACACATATTAGCATATGACTAAGTGATAGACTGCGATGAACAGTCAATTCTACAAGTTCCCCCAACCCCCTTTTATTCCTTCCACCCTCCCGAGCATGATGTCCTTCTCCAAGGATCAATCCCTTCTGTTCACATGCCCAAAGTATGTGAGATGGAGCTTTAAAAGGGAGGAAGGACAGCACAGGAGAGGAACACCCCAAATGAAATGGATTGATTCAGTAACTAGGACAATGGGAGTAGTTGTATTGGAGTCAGTGAGACTGGCTCAGGACAGGCCAGGCTTCAGAGGTGTTGTACATAGGGCCGCTATGAGTCTCAGGTGACTTGACAGCATATAACAACTACAAAGGCAACATAAAAAGTATTTTGAAACAAACAATATCCACAGGTTCCAGAAATTATCACATGGACGTATTTGAGGAGGCATCATTCGCCTTATCACAGAGGGACAGATTATCTCTAAGGTTTCTTCTAATTCTGAAATTCCACTAGTCTAACAAGAGGTTGATTGGAGCCTTGTCAGAATGATTAGTGTCATTTAATTACCAGTCTGGACTGTGTACCTCATTGTGTTTCATTGTGCTCAATGAAGAGACAATTTTGTGAAGTTCTAATTCTTTCTGTATATCTTGACCTTTGGGTTGCTGCAGAAGGAGTCATGTGGGGAATTAGAATATTTAATGCTGAGGGTTTCAAAACGCAAGTTGTTTTTGTGAAAAACACAACAGTAGTTAGTAGTTAAAGGACACCATTGTCCTTCATCAATTGCAAACCAAATCCTGAGCCTACAAACTTCTTTTTTTAGTCCTAGCTCATAGCATATCTGTAGCAAATGAAGCTAGAAAAAGAGTCACAAGAGAACCCAGTGTCATAGTGTGGTCTTAAAAGTGTAGGGAGAGAGCACAATGGCATAAAGTTGAGCTCCTTCTGACTGCTGGAAATAGAATAAAAAGCTGAGTAAGAATTATTGAACCCTTCACCATTTTTGTAAATAAGTGTAAGTAATGCAGTTCCAGAGAGTACTAAATAACAGATATTCTGAAAGTCATTATTGTCAGCTTTGAAAGAGAATTTCTGTTTTTATAATGCTTTAACTTTCACAATGACCTATTGCATAGACCACTTGAAATTAAATTTCTTTCGCTGAGCCAAACCAGTTATGGAGTTGATGAGAGGTTGGGAGACATTGTTTCAGGACTGAATAATTGCCTGGAAGTGTTATTCCCCTTTTGAGGTTTTAAGCATTCCCTCATCTGCTCTTTCTCATCTGTATTTAAACAAAATTGTGGTGGACTCTGTGGGTTACCTACTTGGGGAAATCCTCTGCCTTCTTTCCTCACAGGTCTCTCATTTTGTTGTGGTTCAACCAATTTCTTGCAAGATAGTTTTCTCTGGGGAAGTTACTTCCACTCTTGACTATGGATAAAAAAAGTGATGTGGTCGTCTTAAGGGTATCTCTTCATCCTGGTCTGTGCATGGTTCGGGAAAGGGCCTATGACCCAAGTTTGGTAGATGAAACATAAGTCATATCTGCTGACAATAATAGATAATTCTTTCTTTGGGGGGGTTTCACTCATTCATTGTTTCACTGTTTTCTCCACCCTCCTCCCCAGTTCGTTCTTCTCCCCCCCCACGTCTGTTTTAATTGTCCAATTGCCACAGTGCTT
>NW_006399849.1:9937198-9943270 GCF_000299155.1 Elephantulus edwardii | reverse complement strand
AGTTCCTTGAGCTTAAGAAATGCTGAGCAGGTTTGGCCCTTTTGATTTTTGACTCTAACTCTTTGCACATTTCATTGTAATATTTTACTTTGTCATTGCATGCTGCCTTTTGAAATCTTCTATTCAATTCTTTAGTAATGGGCATAATAGTTGGAAATGTGGAAGGTTGGAGAAGCAGAGAAAGACCCTCAATGAGCTGAATTAACCCAGGGATTATCACAATGAGGTGAGGAAATTGAAGGCTGAGAGGATGAGTCGAGGTTTTGACCTGATTATTTACAATATTGCTATGAACTGGAGACTACCAAATGACACCTAATAACAATATGGTTGTTGTTCTTGCATTGTTAAGTTGACATTGATTCATAGCATCCCTGTGAACAATAGTTCTGAATGTTAGCCTATCCTGAGCCAGCCTCACTGTCTCAGACACATGTGACCCCTCTGCTGTGGTCATTATGCCAATATATCTCATTTAGGGTCTTTCTCTTGAAGGTGCTGTCCTTCTACCCTTCCATGCATGATGTCCTTCTCCAAGGACTGGTCCAGTCTGGCAACATACCACAGTTAGTGAGACAGAGATTTGTGTTTATAAAGAACACATATTATGACTGAATACACGGACCTCATCTGATGGACTGTGCAGGAATCAGACTTATTATAGCTCATTGGAGAAGCTCAATGTCAGCTGTGAAAACCTGGCCAGATGCTAGCACCAAACAACAATAGATTATTTCATTTCATCCATCTTTAATTTCTATCTTGCTCCTTGCATTAATGCTCTTTATTTTAGTTTTGTTGTTGTTGTTAGGTGCCACTGAGTCAAGTATGACCCAAAGTGATCCTATCAATCACAGATCTGGACCCTGTCCTGTCCTGTGTTATCCTCATAATTTCTAACATTCATGATTTCATTACTGTAGTCACTGTGTCAATCCATTTAATTGGGGATCTTTTTGTCTTTTGATGTCTTTCCACCTGTTAATGCATGATTTCCCTCTCCAAGGAATAGCCACCCCTAGAAACATGCCCAAAATACATGAGATGAAGTTTTATCATCTTTTCCTCCAAGAAGCACTCTGGCTGAACCTTCTCCAAGACATAACTGTTTGTTCTTTTGGAAGTCCAGGAGATAATTAATGCTGTTCTCCAACAGCACACTTCAGAGGCACCAATTCTTTATCATCCTTATTCATTATCCAGTTCTCAGATGCATAAGTGATTGAAAAGGCAATGGCTTGCATCAGATGCAACTTAGTCCACAACTGACATCATTGGTCTTCAATAATTGAAGAGGTCTCTGAATATGTCTCCTGACCTCTGGACTGCTGGTACCAAGTGTATTAATTGTGGATCCAAGTAAGATGAAGTCGTTAACAATGTCAATCTTTTCTCCATCTGTCATGTTATTTTCTATTGGTCCAGTGGTGAAAGTTTTGTTTTCTTGACACTGAGATGTAATCTGTATTGAAGGCTGTATTCTTCAATCTTCTGTAGCAAGTGCTTCAAGTCTTCCTCACTTTCAGCAAGAAAAGTTGCATCATATGTATAAGATAAGTTGTTGATGAGCCTTCTTCTCATCCCAATGCCACATTCTTCTTCACTGAGTTCATTTTCTCAAATGATTTACTTACCAAGTAGATTGAATAGATGCAAAGACAGTATAGAACTCTGAGATACACCTTTCTTAAGTTTAAACCATGTCGTGTTCCCTTGCTCTGTTCACACAATAGCCGTTTGTATACTTCCTGCATGAGTACAGTTTAGTATTTTGGTATTGTCATTCTTCTCAACACTGGTGTAAAATAGCTGAAAGGACAGCTCGAGAAGACAAAGCAAAATATTATAGCAAAATGGGCAGAGCATTGGAGTTGGAAAATAAAAAAAGGAAAAACTTACTCGATATTTCTCAAGCTGAGAAAAGAACTGAAAAATAAATTCATACCTCAGGTTGCAGTGCTTAGAGATGCTATAGGCAACATCGTGAATGATTCAGGAAGCATTGAAGAAGATGGAGGGGATACACTGAATCAATGAATCATAAAACCCCAGCAACATTAAAATATTTCAGGAACTACCAAATCATCAAGAGTCAATGGTAATTAAAGGAGAAGTTTAAGCAGCACTGAAGGCATTAGCAAAAAAATAAGACCCTATGAGTCAATGGGATACAAAGTGAATTGTTTCAAATAACAGATGCAGCCGTGGACGTGCACATCAGTCTAGGCCAGGAAATTTGGAGGACAGCTGCCTGGATTGCTTACCGGAAGAAATACATATTTATCCCCATTTCCAAAAAACGTGATCCAACAGAATGTGTAAATTTATTGGACAATATCATTGATATCACATGCAAGCAAAATATTCCTGAAGA
Organism: Elephantulus edwardii; assembly: GCF_000299155.1. NCBI lineage: Eukaryota > Metazoa > Chordata > Mammalia > Macroscelidea > Macroscelididae > Elephantulus > Elephantulus edwardii. Next base: position 9,940,896 of record NW_006399849.1, on the reverse strand, counting down.
TCATCCAGAAATGGCTAGAATAGTATACAAAGAGCTGCTAGAAGTTCAAGCTGTGTTTTGAAGAGGCCATGGTCCCAGGGATATCACTGCTCATAAAAGTGGAGAACACCAGAAGAACGTCTATCTGTGCTTTATTGGCTATGCCAAGGCTGTGTGGATCCTAACAAATTATAGCTAATTTTGAGAAGAATGGGAATCTCACTCTTTTACTCTATCTGGTAGGCTTTTTCTAAAATGCCATTTAAACAGTCTTTTGATTAAGTCTGAACAGCTTAAAAAGATATAGAAAAGAATCTTCTTCCATCTCTAGAAACTCTCTATGATTCAGTTTCAATGAAATGACAATTCCATTTTTCAGACCCATGCTTAAAACATTTTCTCCTGTATTTTATAGTCTTTATGTTATTTCCCTCCTACTAATTTCACCTGATAGCTCTCTATTGTGTTTTTGTTTGTTTGTGTGTTTGTTTCATAGTCCTTTAAATTGTTGCAAGTTTTTGTGGTCCTGAAACTGTTGCTTTATCTTTTGCTAATGGATTGACAAATGTTTGCAGTAACAGAAAACACTGGATTCTTGCATTTGAATTTTAGCACAGCTATAGACATTGTTTTGGTTGATAGGGTTCTTTGTTGCAGTAGAGTCTAACTCAGTAATACCATGTTTGCAGAGCGAAGTTGCTTCTTAAGATTTCAATGCTGTGATCCTTTGAGAGAAGATCTTTAAGCTTGTCTTACAAGGTGACTTTGAGTAACTATGAATTTTTAACCTTGTGTGTATCCAAATATATGATCTCAAACAGGATGTAGTTGAAAAAAGTAAGACTTCAAGGAACCCTTCTGAAAATGCCTCAGAATCCTCTAGAGGTTCTTGGGTCACACCTAGAGAATCACAAATCCAATCTGTTATTTATGTCTCATCTTAGATGTAATTTACTTTATAAAGCCTTTGAAAGGATATCGTCAATGTACTCTGTAATTGTTTCTCTTTTCATAGCATTTTCCACAATATGTTGTAATTCTTTGTTAAGAGATCTCTTTGCTTTACTGAAGCCCTGGTGGCCTCATGGTAAGAGTCTATCTATACCATTAAACTGAAGGCATATGGTTTGAACACACCAAGTGCTCTGCTAGAGAAAGATAGGAAACCTTCCCCCGTGCAATTTACTACTGCCTCTGAAAACCTGCTGGAGGATCAGCTATGGATCAGTTCCAACTCTATGGTACATTACGTTAACAGTCGCTTTACTAAATCTGACCCCCAAAATTGTTGATTAGTTGCTCAGTGATCAAGAATTATCATTATGAAATTTTATTTGGAGCAATCTGGCAAACTAAAATTTAGGGTTTTAAATTGCCTATTTTTTTTTTAATACCCCTAGAGAGATTTTGAAGAGCTTTTAAAAAATAATCCTTTTGGTACAGAAACTCTTAAGACACATACATTAAAGCAATGAGAATAAGGTGGTAGTTTAAAAGAATAAGCTATTCTCTTAAAAAAAAAGAATAAGCTATTAATATAAGTTCATTAGCACATTTCAAACCATTCTGTGGCTGACATATTTGCAAGTGGTTGTAAAAATAAATTTTTTATGGCTTCATTAGAAGTTTCTAAAATATAACTTGCATCAGGAAATGATATTGCAGCTTGAAGGAATCTCTGAGTGACTCAAATGGCTAAGTTATTAACTGTTAACTGAATGATTGCTGGTTTGAATCTACCCACAGGAGCTTCTATGAATAGAGATGTGGCATCAGTATCAGAGAGAGACTCATCAATAACATGCTTTATGCAGATGGAACAACCTTGCTTTATGAAAGTGAGGAGGACTTGAAGTACTTGTAGAAGATCAAAGACTGTAGCCTTCAATATGAATTACATCTCAATGTCAAGAGAACAAAGATTTTTGTCACCAGACCAATAGACAACAACAGCATGATAGATGAAGAAAAGATTGAAACTGGCAACAACTTCATCTTACTTGGATCCACAATCGACACCCTTGGTACCAGCAGTCAGGAAATTGGGAGAGGTATTGCAGTGGGAAAGTCCGCAGTAAGGGACTTCTCCAAATTACTGAGCAGCAATTTGGTCAGTTTGAGGACTAAAGTGCATCTGATGCAGGCCATGCCTTTCGGATCACGTGCTACGCATCTGAGGGCTGGACGATGAAGAAAGATGACACAAAAAGAATTGATACCTTTGAGCTAGGGTTTTGGAGAAGAGTGCTGAACATCCCATGGACTGCCAAGAGAACAAACAGATATGTCTTCAAGAGGGTGCAGACAGAGGGCTCTTTGGAAGTAAAGATAATGAGGCTTCTTTTCATACTTTGGGCATGTTTCTAGGAGGGGCTATTTTTTGGAGAGAGACATGATGCTTAAAAAGGTGGTGAAGATCGGTGAAGGAGAGGAAGACCCTCAATCAGGCGGATTGACACAGTGACTGCTGCGATGAGCTATATAGTGTGTCAAGAAGTGTGAGGATGGCACAGGATAGGATATGGTTCAGATCTGTTGTTCATAGGGTTGCTATGGGTCATATTTGACTCAATGGCACGTAACAACAGCAGAGGAGCCTCAGAAGACAAGTGTTATGATGTGTGTCCCCTAAAATCACAAATTTTAAAGACCTACAGAACAGCTATACTCTGCACACATAGTCTCCATTAGTCAGATTGACTCCATGGCAACTAACAATAACATCATAGCTCTGATGAGGAGTTGCTGGGTTGTGCAAGTGATTAATACACTTGGCTACTAAATACAAGCTGAGACTCAAGTCCATCCAGAGATACCTCAGAAGACAGTCCTGTTTATCTACTAAAGAGTCAGCTGTTGGAAAACACCAAGGAGCAGAATTTTGCCCTGACACACATGGGGTTGCCATGAGTTGGCACTGGTTCTATGGTGACTGGTTTGTATTCCTCTGAAGGCACTCTAGTTTTCTATAAATCAAACTAATTGAGACATTGATTTAGAAATGTAAAATTATACTTATGCCTTTAAATGTATTTTAATGAGAAATGCATGCCAATACAATAAAAACAAGCAAATGAAAAACATGATTTATCTATTTTGGAGCAATAACAGCAGATACATATACATATAATTAAAAAATATAATCTTGTTCTCTCTCCTTTTTATATGAAACTCAAAAGTTGTTAACTTTCTGTGGCAGCTTGGTTCATAAAATTTCAAGGCCAATGCCTTCCAACTTTGTTCATGGACTTGTCTCCTTTAGAGATGAGACTCCAAGTGCTTTCTAAGCCAAGAATGTCAACTTCAGTAAAGATCTATGAAAACACATGGCGATTAGAAACATACTTATTCTGAACTGAACTGCAAGCAGCTGAAATTTTGTTGGCTGTATTTTGGCAAGATGTTCACTGCTGAGGTTACACCTCCTCTGGCTGCTGCCTTGTTTGAAGTCAAGGCCAGTCCTTGTGGCTGATGTGGATGTCAGACTCTTCTGCTTTAGATCAAGTCTAATCTTAAGGAGAGGCACACTTTCTCCATTTTGTCAACTGTCTAGGTTTGGGTTTCTTTTTCCTGCTATGATTTACCAACAAAATCAGTGAAGGTTTTAGAAGAGATTTCATTCATTTTGCAACTTAGTCTCCACTTACCTCCTCTCTTCTCTAACCTAAGGTCTTACAACTGTGCCCTATGCCCTGTGTAAAGCACTTCTCTAGAATTGT
>NW_006399849.1:9936325-9937098 GCF_000299155.1 Elephantulus edwardii | reverse complement strand
CTGAAGATAATTCTTATTTTTAATCTTAAGGAAAAAAATGATGTGTACAGTCACATTCTTTCCTTCTATAGATATGAATGGAAAAAAAATCCTCTATCTCCAAAACTCCAGCATTTTAAGGAAATTTTAAGGAGAGACAAATAGAAACTGAATGTTTGATCACATTTTGTTGACCCTTGACTTACCTTTAAACATTTATTTTGAAAAGCTGTTTGATATAGTGGTTAAGTGCTCAGTTTAAGCATAAAAATCAACAGCTCCATAGAAGAATAGACTCAATGATCTGGTACTGTAAAGATTACAACCTCAGACCCTATAAACCCTATGGGACAATTTTACTCTGTCTCATAATGTCACTATGAGTTGGAATCTAATAAATGGCACACAAGGTCAACAACCTGTTACTTTAACACAAGGTTTCTTACTTGCAGCTAAAACATCTTGAGAGATATATTCTTTTAGCTGGTGTACCCTGATTTCACCCCCTGAGGCTATGAACAGCTTAATAACAGCAATATTGACAGAATGTCTAGTTTTGAGCTCTGTTTCTAACACAGAAACACTAATCCTTTTCATAATCTGCAGCTAATCTTTCTTGGAGTTCAAGAGGTTCTTGAATAAATTTGGGTAGTTTGTCAATGGTATTTTCTTCATCATTGAACTTCAAAGTTTCTATAGGACTAACGAGGAAAGAAGAAGAATAGATAACTTTTGAGTTTGTTGGAAAAGAGCACTGAATATCTCATGAATTACCAAGAGAACAAACAAGTCTG
>NW_006399849.1:9910956-9928155 GCF_000299155.1 Elephantulus edwardii | reverse complement strand
GAATCTTTGTCTTCTTGACATTGAGCCTCAGTCCATACTGAAGGCTGCAGTCCTTGACCCTTCGCAGCAAGTGCATGAGGTCTTCCTCAGTTTCAGTAATACTACAGTTTAAAGTAATACTAGAAATTTCAATTTTCAGTTTTGGGATTTGGAATTTTAAATAAACTTTTTCTTGTATATTGTATTTGCTTGATTTAAAAAAATAAGTATTGTGTAGAAGATAGTAATTACACTTCAAGGAGACATATAGAACTAATATATTTTTAATTTACATCTTCTAAAAGTTGATCAATTATGCATGAATTCTTAAAATTGGTAACAAAAGGAGATTTCTGTGGAACATGTGGAGTCTCCATGAGTTGAAATTAATCAGTGAAAAACAACTCATTTGATTTGGCTTTATACTAAAAAAAAGTCTTACTCACTTGTGGTTTTGGTTTAATTAATGAGAGCATTTAATTAATTAAAGATTAGGCTAGCTAATTTTAAAGAGAAAAAGATTAATTTAAAGAGGTAATTAAGAGATTTACTTCAGGGTTTCTGTGGGACATTCTTGAATAGATACCAATCTAAACACCAATAATAACAATGACAGTTTGTATAGATTAGCTTTGTGCTAGGCATATGTAATTAAGCACACAGCAATTAGGGTATTTGGTCAAAGTTGCACAAATGGGGCATTGCTTGAAAACAGAACAGTAGATCCTTGCATTTTGGGCCCTTTGAAAACTAAACTTCCAGAAGTTCTCCAGGGACACATTTATCAGTCAAATTTGTATTCAATGCTCATGTATTTTGAATATTCAGAGCCCTCTTTCTGACTTCCAATGGCGTTGATAGTCCCATTAAGCCTTTCCATACCTTCCCAATCTTTCTGCTTACTTTCTTATCATTCAACTTTATCAGACTTCAGAATCCAGAAAGTTTAGTTTGTTTTGATTAGCAAAAATTGGGTTGCATAACATCCTTATAATTTCTTCTATATAAATTTGACGAATTATAGTGCCTTTTCTTATGCAGAAAGTGTCCAGTAGATAACACAAGAACAACAAACATATTTTTTTTTCCAACAAACATATTTGAAACTATAGCAACTAGTAATTAGCCACTTTTTTTGTTGTCACAAATATCTCATAAAGAATTTATAATTCTTTAACTATAATTAAGAAACTATGAGTTTGGCATTACACCAACAGTCTACAAATATGTACCCAGATAATGTAGCCAGATTTCTTGACCGCGGACACCAAAATAAAGTGTTTGCCTTCCAAGGAGGACTTTTTCCTTGCTTTCTCATTAATTTTTTTTTCTGGCTGCTTTTGGACTTTACCCCTTGGGGGAAAGGAACTCCTGAAATAACCATCACAACTTATAGAGTTTGTGCTCATTCTGGGGCAGCCAATTATTTCACAGATTAGCATATATCACCTTTCTTTTTGTTTATTGACTATTTCCTTCAATAATTTTGCTTTTCTAAATGCATTCTTTTTCAAACTTTTCAAACTTCTTTTCAACTTTTCCTTACTGTACTTGTTGATATTGTTCTCATGCTGGTATTTAGCCTTCAAAGGTATTTACCACCTGCTTTACATCCCCAAACAGCCTGACTCAGGGTAGACTGTGAACCTCACCTATTTACTTCTTAACAGGTACATTGCATTCACATATTATATTTCTATTTTATGTGGCATTGACTTTCCAGAAACATTCTCTGGTTTAGCCGTTTTAATTATTGGATTGTGTTTCTTTGGAAGAGTTACAGTTTCTTTTTGGAAAATTCTGTTGGTATTCTAGATTTTCCCTTTGAGCTGGTTTTATATGAACAATAGATGTAAGTGGTATGTGGTTGCATATCTTTTTATTTTATAGGAGTGATCTGAAACATTCCTTTCTGAACTTGTTTAAAATTTGTTCTGACATCAGATCATTTCTAAGTAAAAGGTTAACTAAAGGGAAAATTCAAACATGTGGTGAGGAGAAGCCATTTTTAAAAGGTCATGTCTCATCTAAACTACCCTTTTCTCTGATCCCTGCTCATGACGCTGGCATGCTTCTCATCATTGCTGTTGTTGTTAAGTGTCCTCAAGTCAGGTATGATTCACAGCAACCCTATGAAGAATAGCTCTGAACTCTGTGTAAGGACCACAAAAGAGAGAAAGACCCTCAACAAGATTGACTGACCCAGTGACTGTAGCAATGGGTTCAAAGATATCAGCTATTGTGAGGATCACACAGGATATGACAAGGTTCAGGTCTGTTATTTACAGGGTTGCGCTGAATCGTACCTGACTCAGTAACATCTAACAGCAACTGTCCTGTCCTGCCCTATCCTTACCATCCTCAACACATTTGAGTCAATTGCTTTAGACACAGTGTCAGTTTATCTCATTGAGAGTCTTCCTTTCCTTTGCTGATTCTCCATCTTTCCAAACATGATGTCTCTTTCCAAGGCATATTCTCTCCTAAGATGCTGTTGTTGTTGTTATGTGTTGTTGAGTTGCCTGTGACTCATAGTGACCTGCTCTATCCTGTGTCAATCTTATTGTCTTTGATACACCTCCCACCAATTCTCCAGTCACTGAATCAATCCATCTCCTCGAGGGTCTTCATCTCCTATGCTGTCCCTCCTCCCTCCCATGCATGACATCTCTCTCCAAGGATTCATCCCTCCTTGCAACATGTCCAAAGTATGTCAGACAAAGCTTCAGAATCCTTGCCTGCAAGGAGCAGCCTGGTTTCACTCTCTCTAGGATGAACCTGTTTGTTTTCCTAGCAGTCCATGGTATATTCGATATTCTTCTCCAGCACCACAGCTCAAAGGCATCAATTCTCCTTCTATCATCCCTAGTCATTGTCCAGCTCTCTGATGCATAGCAATTAATTACAAAGACTATGGCCTGAGTCAGGTGCACCTTAGTCTCCAGACTGACATTGTGGTTCTTCAGTACTTTGGAGAAGTCTCTGACATCAGACTTTCCCAGTGCAATTAATCTTGTAATTTTGTGGCTTCTGGTACCAAGAGCGTTGATTGTGGACCCAAGCAAACCAAAGCTATTAACAATCTTAATCTCTTCACCATCTATCATGATGCTGTCAGTCTGCCCGGTGGTGAGAATTTTTGTTTTCTTAATATTGAATTTCAATCCATATTGAAGTCTGCAGTCCTTGACATCCTGAAGCAAATGCTTCCAGTCTTCCTCAGTTTCAGCAAGCAGGATAATGTCATCTGCATAATGCAGATTATTGATCTCCTCATAGAGCCTAGCCTCCTGGATAATCTGTTCCGCATATAGATTGAAAAGGTTTGGAGGTAGTACATATCCCTTGTGTATGCCTTTCCCAATTTTGAACCATTCATTGTTTCCTTGCTCTGTTCTTATGACTGCCTCTTGGTCCAAGTACAGGTTTTGATAAGCATGATCAAGTGTTCTGGGATTCCCATTCTTCTCAGAATTAGCCACAGTTTGTCATGGTCCACACAGGCAAATGCCTTTACACAGTCATTGAAACATAGACATTCCTCTGGTACTTTCTGCTTTCAGTAATGATCCATCTAGCTAACACTAGCTCTAATATTCCTAGTACCATGGTCTTTTCTAAACCCAACCTGCACTTTGGGTAGTTCTATGTTGATGTGCTGTTCCAGTCATTATTGGGTAATTTTCAGCAGAATCTTGCTTGCATGCGGTATTAATATATGTCCAAAATATGTGAAACAAAACTTTACTGTCTTTGCCTCCAAGTGACATTCTGGTTGCACTTTCTCCAAGATATATCCATTTGTCCTTTTGACAGTCTATTAGATATTTAGTAATCTTCTGCAATACCACAACTCAAAGGCATCATTTCTTCTCCTGTCATCCTTAGTCATTGTCCAGCTCTCCGATACATAGCAGCTGATTGGAAAGATCGTGGCTTGAATCTTACCATCACACATCTGAAAAAGTCCCCACAGATGATTTTTCAAATGTTTCTCAGTGGTGAAGCAACCATTTGCATGTGTTAAATATGTACAGAATAGAAAATTGGAAAATTTTATGTAATGGCACAGTTCTTGCAATACTTAATTTTTATCCACTGATACCACTTCCCGTTCTTTTCTTAATACATGTGCTACAAATCGTATTAACTGTGGAAGTCACTCACTGCTGCCCATCTAGTTACCATCCATTGAGTTTCATGGCTGAAAATCATAAAAGGAAACTGTATATTTCTCCTATGGAGCTACTAGTGGAGTAGAGGAGCTACTTGGCCTTTGGTTAACATTATAACTTACTATTGATAATACCATTATAGAGAAGCTGGCTTATCTTTTATGAAGGTTGGGAATTTTTGACAACTATTTTTCAAAAATATTATTCTGTTGTGCTTTTAGTGAGTTTAAGGACCACCATGATAGATGGAGACGAGATTGAGGTTGTTAACAATTACAGCTTGCTCAGCTCCACCATCAACACTCATAAACCAGTAGTCAGGAAATCAAAAGATGAATCGCATTGGGAAAATCTGCTGTCAGGAACCTCTCCAGAATGCTGAAAAACAATGATGTCAGTCTAGTGACCAACGTGCACCCAATCCAGGCCATGATCTTTGTAATTGCTTGTTATGCTTCAGAGAGCTGGACAATGACTAAGGATGGTAGAAGAAGAATTGATGCTTTCGAATTGTGGTGCTGGAGAAGAGTCTTGAACATTCCATGAATTGTCAAGGAAACAAATGGGTTTTTTGTGGAGAGGTTGAAACCAAGGTTTTCCTTGGAGGCGAGGATTTTGACGCTCCATCTTACGTACTTTGTGCACACGACCAAGACAGACTGGTCCTTGGAGAAGGACATCATGCTTCAAAGGGTGGAGGGAAGGTGTAGGAGAGAAAGAGCCCAGATGAGATGGATTGATACAGTGACTGGGACAATAGGCATTTGTGTGCCAGAATTAGTGAAGCTATCTCAGGGCAGGGCAGGGTTCAGAGAAGCTGGGTCACAGGTTACTCAACAACACGTAACAACCAATTTTTCTACAAAGAGATCAGATGGTGGTCTTGGGCATAATTATCCCAAGGCTCAATGATCAAATGTCTCATGCCCCTGTTTCCTCCCTTAAGAACTCCCTGTCTCCTCTTTCACATTGACTCAGAATCCCCTGGTGTGGGAGCCATGGCTGAGATTGTCCTTCGCTTACCCTTTGATTCCCTTCTTCCAGTGTATATTTTCCTGAATATTTTTCTCTCTCTCATGTATTTGTCCTCTGGATTATTGTCTGGAAGTAAAATTATGAGGGTTAAGCAGGTTATGGTGGCTTAGACTCATAAACACTTTAGAAATAACCTCACTGAGACACTGAACAGATGTGAATTAGAGTTGAGGATTTAAAGTAGATGGCCGCCGTGCTAAGAAATGATCCAGACAGAAATTGTTTCTTTAGATCTTTACTGAATCAGTTTTTATTTTTTTCTGTCCTCATCAGAAATATTTTTATTTGCCTTTTAACAATGTGTTTAAATCTTTAGATTAGTGGTTTCTAAACTTGGCTGATGATTCAAAATCACCTCCCATAGTGTTTCTACTTCTCTATGTCTAGACTACAAATAGGAAACTCCTCTTAACCAAACAAACTCCTCTCCTCTGACTTTCTCTCCTTTTCCCCAAAAAATAAAAAGGAAAAAAATGTAGCTTGTAGATTAAAATCCTGGGTTTTTTCGGGAGCAGGTTAAATGGTTAACTACTGTGTAGCCAAGGGCTTGTACAGGTGATTGAGGCCCAGGTGATTGTGACAATTAACCTATGTTGCAAAACTGCATCCTGCCCAAGTTCTAACATAGTAACACCATAAAGTCTATATCATTTTAGGCAATCGAGTGTTCATTTTTTGTTTTGTTTTAGAAGCTCAATTCAGTCCATCTAAGAAAGCTGATGCTGATTATTAAACAGAAGCAGCTCTCTTTTCTTGGAAACCTGAGCTTCAGAAAATGGTTCCTCAAACTCAGAGCATTTATTGACATAGGGGATATAGAAGTGGGTGGAAAACCCAAAGATATCTTTCCAGGTGGTACTGGACTCTCTCATGGATTTTGAGTCATGGCACTCTTGCCTATGAAGAATATCTACTTTTAATTCTTTGCCCCTGCACCTGGTGGTGCACAGCTACCTTGGGTCTGTCAGTGGTGGCTTACAGGCTGCGATGACCCTGAACAGAGTCACGCAGAGCTTCCGAATGAATGAGGGGGGACTAGTCAGAAAAAAATTAGTCATCTAAGTGTAAAAATCAGCCAAAGGCAATCCCATGGATCATAACCACGGGATCCCATTCTGCATGAGTGGCAAATCCACAATGATAAATAATGTCTTTATTTAGAAAATAGCTTGATAAGGCATTTCAGGTTGAAAGTGAGAAAGACAGAATAGAGGTGCTAACTTACCCTACATTAGAAAACAATGAGAATTTGCTATCTGGTGGCCTAGTAGCAAGAAGCTGCTCCAAGGTAGATGGGCAATCTCCTCCCGAACAGTTAACTGCCTCTGAAAACCCGCCAGAAGGTCAGCTATGGGTTGGTTCCAACCATGGTACACAACAACTTACTCTAGAAAAAAAGGAGGATTTGATTTTAAGGAAGAGCAAAAAAAGAGGAGAAAATGGAAAATCCTACCAATGAAGTAGAGCAGTAGGAATCACAAAGAAGATGGTGTTTCACGTCCAGTCTTCAGTTGTTTGCATTGAGAAAATCGTAACCCTCCTTCTCCCTTCAGATCGTCTACAAATTTATTTACATCTACAGGGCTTTGTATTGTTTGTGTGGACACAATGGCAGAAATGGAAAGTGCATCAGAAATTATGGTTATAAAACCTTTACAGAGCATACAGGCAGAGTAGATTTAAAAATATTTTACCAGTATCAACATATTTGATACCAGTATTCAGGAGATCAAGAGACATATTACAGTGGGAAAGTCTGCAGTTAGGGACCTCTCCACATTAGTGACGAACAATGTTGTTAGTTTGAGGACTAAGGTACACTTAACACTGACCATGGTCTTTTCAGTCAAGTGCTATACAACTGAGAGTTGGACAATTAATAAGGGTGATAGAAGAAAGGATGATGCCTTTGAACTATGGTATTGGAGAAGAGTGCTGAGTATTTCAGGGACTTCCATGGACTTTTTGGAGAAGCTGCATCCAGAATACTCCTTACAGATAAGGATGGTGAAGCGTCATCTCATAATCTTTGTGTTTGTTGTTAGGAAGGCTATTTCTTGGAGAAGGATATCATGCTTGTAAAGGTGGAGGGATGGTGAAGGAGAAGAAGGCTGTCAACCAGGGGGATTGACACATTGACTGCAGCAATGCAATCAGGTGTATCAGAGATTGTGGGGTTGTCACAGGATAGGACAGTTAGTGGGTCATTACAAGTCATGCTCAACATGATGACAACTAACAACAACAATAACAACACCCAGTATCAGTGGTTAGGTTTAATCAGTGACCTAACAGCGAAGCTCATAATTTTTCTAAAAAAATCATGGTCTTTGCAACCACTTGCTATGCTTTGAGAATTGAGTAATTAATAAGGATGACAGAAAAAAAAAATATGATGCTTTTGAGTTGTTGTGTTGGAGAAGAGTATTGAATATTCATGGATAGCCAAAAGAACAAACAGATATGTCTTCAGGAAAGTTTAGCCAGAGTGCTTCTGAAGGCAAAGATGGTGAAGCTTTATCTCTCATATGTTGGGCATGTTGCTAGAGGAGACTATTCCTTGGAAAGGGACATCATGCTTGGAAAGGTTGGAGAGTCAGAGAAAGAGAGGAAGTCTCCCAAAAAACGAATTGACACAGTGGCTATAGCAATGGGGTCTAGTTTGTCAGGAAGTGTTTGGATGGCACAGGATAGGACAAGGTTCAGGTCTGTTGTTCATAGTGTCACTAGGAGTTGTACTCGACAGTACCTAACAACAACAACAAACAAGAAAGCGTTGTGCTGCCAATCCAAAAGAATTTTAATCCAAAAGTTTTACTCTATCAATTGCTCCATGGGAGAAAGATGAACAGTCTCCTCCCATGCAATTCATAGTCCTTGAGAATCTGATGTAGGGTCAGTTGTGAGTTGGTTCTGACTTGATGGCACATAACAATTAAAAAAATCAGTATAAAGGAATTGAAAAAGATATGGAGACAGGAAACATCCCTGATGCATTCCCTTCCTGATTGTGAACCATGCAGTGTTTTCCTGCTCTGTTCTGAGGATTGCTTCCTGGTCCAAGATAGGTTTTGCATGAACACAATCAAGTACTCTGGGATTCCCATCCTCCTCAAAGTTAACCACAATTTGTTGTGATCTACATAGTCAAATGCCTTTGCATAGTCAATGAAACACAGATAAGTAACCCTCTGGTATTCTTTGCTTTCTGCTAAGATCCATCTGAAATTGGCAATTGTGTCTCTAGTGGCTCCTCTAAACTCAGCTTGTATTTCTAGAAGTTCTCTGTCAATGTACTGTTCCAGTCATTTCTGGATAATCATCATCAGGATTTTACTTGATGATTTCCACACTCTGTGAAGTCATCTTTTTTTGGAATTGGAATAAATATGGATCTTTTCCAGTGACTTGGCCAGGCAGTTGCGTCCAGATTTCTTGGCACAACATGGTGAGCATGTGCAGGGCAGCATCTGTTTGTTGAAATATATCAATTGGTATTCCATCAATTTCTGGGGCTTAAATTTTTGTCTACCCCTTGAGAACAGCCTGAACTTCCTCTTTTATCACCATTGCCTCTTGATCATATGTTGTTTCTTGAAAGTCTTCTGTGTCAGCCAATTCTTTGTTAGTGCAATGACTGTATACTCCTTCCTTCTCTTTGAATATTTCCTGGATCATTCAATATTCTACCCATCATATCCTTAAGTATTGTAATTTGAAGCTTAAATTTGTTCTTTAGTTCCTTCAGCTCAAGAAATGCCAAGCGAGTATGGCCTTTTTGATTTTAGAACTCTAGTTTTTTTGCATACTTTTATGATAATACTTTTTCTTCCCATGTTGCCCTTTGAAATTTTCTATTCAGCTCCTTAACTTACAGATCATTTGGGAGGCTGGGCTTTATGAGGAGGAATGTAGCATGAAGATTGGAGGAAGACCCATCAATAACCTACTTTATGCAGATGACACAACCTTGCTGGCTGCAACTGACGAGGATCTGAAACATTTGCTGCAGAAGGCAAAAGACTGTAGTCTTCAATTTGTATTGAAGCTCAACATCAATAAGACAAAGATTTCTCACCATTGACTCAATTGGCAGCACAATGAGGAATGGAGAAGAGACAGAGGTTGTTAACAGTCACAGCTTACCATAATCAAACTTTTGGTTCTAGCAGCCAGGAAATCAAAAGGCCGATTGCATTAGGTAAATCTGCCGTAAGATACCTTTCCAGAATATTGAGAAGCAACGATGTCAGTCTAAGGACTAAAGTGTGCCTGATTCAGTCTTTGCAATTACTTGCTATGCATTAGAGAGCTGGATAATGATAAGGATAATGAAAGAAGAATTTATGTTTTGAGTTGTGGTGCTGGAGAAGATTCTTGAACATATCATGGACCACCAAGAAAACAAATAGGTCTATCTTGTAGAGGGTGGAACCAAGTTTCTTCTTGGAGGCTAGGATTTTGATACTCCATCTCACATACTTTGGGCATGTGACAATCTTTGGAGAAGGACATCATTCTCAGAAGGGTAGAAGGACACCACAGGAGAGTTAGACCTTGCATGAGATGGATTGATCCAGTATGTAGAGGAATGGGAGTAGGTGTATTACAGACAGTGAGAGTGACTTAGGACAGTGCAGACTTCAGAGCTATTTGTGGGGTCACTATAAGCTGCAGCCAACTTGGTTGCACACAACAACAACAACAACAACAACAACAACAAAATAGTGAAAGGAGGAGTTTGGAGTTTGGATTTAGGCATTTTTGTAGGTCATAGATTTATCCAGCCCCAAATCTAATGCTGTAGAGCTGAAGCTATACATCTTTCCAGGTGGAAAATGTTTATCTTTCTCTTAGGAAGGAACTGACGGATTTGAACAGGTGACCTTTGGGTTAGCAGGTTAATATGTTATATACTACGCCACTAGAGCTCCAAGCATCCTATATATATAGAGTATGGTGATATATTTAATGACATTGACATGCAAGGTATAGTGAGTTTTCCAGGATGCCATTAAAAAACCCAACAGAAACTAAAAAGAAAAACAAACCAAATACACTGCACGTTGCTGTTGAGTCCATTCCAACCCACTGCAACCCAACAGAAGGAAGTAGAACCACTTACTTCCTATTGTTTCCAAGGCTGTAAACTTTATTGAAGCAGATTGCTACATTTTTTTCCCTCAGAGTGACTGCTGAGTTTGAACCACTGACCTTTTGATTAGCAGTCCCATACTTTCATCACTAGACCACTAGGATTTTGGGATGTTCTAAACATCCTTTTTATAGTCTTTTCCAATAAGTGACAAAACTATCATTGTTCATCCATATTTCAAATTTAAAATCTAGATGCCCTGTGTTTTGTTTGCTGTATCTGGCAACCCTGTTGCAGGAAAACTTGGCAAGGTTTTGAACTTTCCACATGTCTTGGAACAAGATTTCAGATAATCTTTTTGCTGGATCTCAAGGGCAAGGTGACTTCAGTTGACATTTTTAAGTGGTTTACACCACAGCAGCTTGCAATGCTGGCTCACATTATGGCCATCTGGCAGTTTATGGGAAATTGAACTCAGAGAGAATCCTATATGGTGTGGTGTGGGGGTCAGAGCTCAGCATGGGTAAAATTTACCAGGGGATTGTATAGTGAAGCTAAGATTGAGAACTATTAGTCTAGAGAGAATCTATCATTTATGAATTTTCAGTCATACACAACTGTTATGATCAAAGGTGAGTGATTGGGAGCTTGAGTAGAAAAGGGGGAAGAAGATGAGCTCCAGTAAGGGAATTGCTTCCATGGCCAAGCCAATTTCAAGCCTTTTAGAAGGTAGGACCTGCAATACATGTCACTTGAAATACATTTCATTCACTCCTGAATGAAGAAGGAAGAATCAAAGTTTCCAGCCCCCAGAGAGATGCTGTTGCTGTTAGGTGCCATTGAATCGAGTACAACTCCTAGTGACCCTATGTGAACAGTGGTGCTAAACCATATCCTATCCTGTGCCATCGCCACACTTCCTGATACATGAGAGCCCATTGCAGTAGTCACCATGCCAATCCACCTGGTGCAGAGTCTTTCTCTCTTTCATCGACATGCCCCTCCACAAATAATAGCTCCTCCTAGCAACATGTCTAAAGTATGTGAGGTAAAGCCTCATCATCTTTGCCTCCAAAGAGCACTCTGGATGCACCTTCTCCAAGACATATTTGTTTATTCTTTTGGTAGTCCAGGGGATGGTCAGTGCTCTTTTCCAAGATCACAGCTCAAAGGCATCAATTCTTCTCCTGCCATCCCTATTCATTGTCCAGCTCTAAGATGCATAGAAAATTATCAGAAAAAACTCGACGGCACATAACAACAACAACAACAGATATGAGTCCTATCCTGTCCTGTGCCATCTTTATAGTTCTGACACATTCAAGTCCATTGTAGCAGTCACTGTGTCAAGCTATCTGTTTGAGGGTTGTCCTCTCCTTCACTGACCCTTCACCTTTCCAAACATGGTACCCTTCTCCAAGAAGTAGCCTCCCTAGTAATACACTCTAAGTATGTGAGATAAAGCTTTATCGTCTTTGCCTCTAAAGAGTACTCTAGGACTCTTAGTGACCCTAAAAACAATAGCTCTGAACTTTGCCTTAACTTGAACCAACCTCACTGCTTCTGACACACCTTCCCACATTGTCACTGTCACTGTGTCAATTCATCTCATCCAGGGAATTTCTTTCCTGTGCTGACCCTCTACTTTTCCAAGCATGATGTCCTTCTCCAAGGGCTGGTCTTTCCTCGTACAAGGCTGTATTAGTCTATGTCTATCCAAAAATACAAAACAGTATTAGGAGATTTGTTACAAGAAATTGGCTTATACTATGTATTAGGAGATTCATTCCAAGAAATTGGTTTACATGATTTGGGAAAAGACAAGGCAAGTTTAAAATCCAGTGGAAGCACGAAATCCATAGGCTAGGCTAAAGATGAACATTGTGAAACCCTTGGGTATGAAGTGATGCTGCCATTGATAGATGAGATTTCTTCTTCAGAGAAGTCTCAGTTTGCTCTTTCTTTTAACTGACTGAGTCAGGCTCACTTAGATTGGTTTGACTGTTACTATCACATTCAATGAGATTAAGGAGCTTCTAGATGAAGAAAGAGGTAGAAGAAGAAACACCTGGCAAAGTTCTTTAAAAAAAATCAGTCATTGAAAGTCGTGTGGATCATAGTTCTTCATCCACAACTGCTCATGGGGATCATGCAAGGACTACGCAGTACTTCTGTGTTTTGCACAAATTTCCATTATTTGGGACACTTCAATGACAAGGAACAACAACAGATTTTCTAGGATATTTTTTCCTCGCTTAAAGTCAACTGACTAAGGACTTTATTGCACTTAAAATATTCATCTCATCAATACCCACCTGGATTAGCATTTTATTGTATATTTGGCTTCTAAAATGTAGTCAAGGTAACACATATAACTGAACATTCTCCTCATTTTATACTTTTTAGAGAGCTCTGGTTTGGAAGCAGAAGTGGCATTCACTTCCCTAAATAACATGCCTTTGGAAACTCTATGAACTTTGAGAAATGATGAGAGCTCTAGAGACGCTTCAGGCCTTTTGTTCATAGGGTCGCTATGAGTCGTGCTCAACTCAATGGCAATCAAGAGCAACAACAACTGGTGGTCTATTGCTAAGGAATTGTGCTGCCAATCAAAGGCACGTGCTTCAAATCTACTAGATACTCTATGATAGAAAGTCAATCTCCTCTTGTGCAGTTTACAACCTCTGAACACCCACTGCAGGATCAGCTATGAGTTGGTTGACTTAACAACAACAAACAGCAACCACAGGGGTGGGGGGATATATATACTTTTGAGTACTCTTTGAAAAGTCAGTTGAAGTTGCTAGACTGCAACGACCTCAAAGCATAAAGAGGAGATACACCAGAGTCAAGGTTTGTCATCATTAGTGTTGCTCTCGAAGCCTCCCAGGGGAGGTCATGGAGGGTCAGGCTCAGCAGCTGTCTGCCCTAGTTATGATGGAAAGATGCAGATGGAAAAAGAGATAGATAAGGGACCAATAAGAATAGAGGAGAAAGTGTGCACTGAAGTAGGTGAAGACCCAATTATTACTTTGTTTGGTCAGCAAACAAACTGAGTATGAGGCCTAGTTTCTTTTACTTTAAAATGCACTTTATGTTGTCTTTATTTAGCACACAGGTGGTGCTAATAAAAGTGAGGCTGTGAGTGTGATTTCTCTCTGAGTCATTTAACTTCACTGCTTCACAAAAACAGACTGCACCTGGCCTTATAGAATTCTCTTAAAAACTTCCATGCATGCAGGAATCAAGCAGCTCTATCAAAAATGTGTTCCTAATAGTAGGGGTCCCTTACAGCAGATTTTCCCAATATAATTCATCTTTTGATTTCCTGACTGCTGGTGTTAAGAGTGTTGATTATGGAACCAGACAAACTGAAGTTGTTAACAATCTCAATCTGTTCTCCATCCATCATGGTGCTGTCTGGAGACCATCCAGGCCATGGTCTTTGCATTCATTTGCTATGCATTAGAAAACTAGACGACGATTAAGGATGACAGAAGAATTGATGTCTTTGGGGATGTGGTGCTAGAGAAGAGTATTAAACATTCCATGGGCTGCCAAGAGAATAAACAGGTTTGTTCTCAAGAGGGCAAAGCTCAATCACTCTTTGGAGGCAAGAATTTTGAAGCTCCATCTTATATATTTTGAACATATTGTCCAAAAGGACTGGTCCTTGGAAAAGGACATCATGCTTGGAAGGGTGGATGGATGGTGCAGAAAGGAAGACCCTGATGAGATGGATTGACTCAGTGTTTGGGCCAGTGAGGGCAGGTGTGAGAGTTAGTGAGATTGACTCAGCATAGGGCAGGTTTCAAAGCTGTTGTGCGTAGGGTCACTATGAGTTGCAGGTGAATTGATGACACATAACAACAACAATACCAAGGGTAGAGATGGAGCATTTGGAAGGCTTTCTTAAACTCACAGTCTTCTGGGCCAAGAACAGACACAAATGTCCATTTCTGTTCCACCATTCGCTGACTCTGCCTCACTTTCCTCAATGATCAAATAGTTGTGCCATCTTAAATTGGAAAAATCTCACTCTCCGAGTTCTAAAGAGTAGTTTTCTGTCTTCAAAGTGCTGATAGTGATGGGTGGCAGGGGTATTATTAAGTCTCCCAGGTTTACTTAAATTTAATAAAATTACTTTTAGAATTACCCTGTTAAGGACCTGGGTGAGCTTTAAAATGAAGACATTTGGCTTTAGTTTATATTTGAAGAGTATGATTAGGGCCAAAAACTGTGAAAAGACTAGAAAGAGGTGATTTTCAGACCTATACCAAGGGTTATACACTGGGATTATCATGGGCTCATATGGAAATGTAACATCACCTTGGAGGAAGACAATGATGGATTAGTGAATAATTTTGATCATAGAAATGATATTGCTTTTCTTATATTACTCAGAGAATTAACTAAGAAAATAAGCTATACTTAAATAAATGTTACCCTAAGCATGAAATACTTGAAGGAAGAAAGAATGAAGACAAGGAGGCCCTTTGAGAAACTATCAAAATAATCCTAAAAAAAAAATCCAGAAAAAGCCCGGGGATTGTTTTTTTCAGTCAATCGGTAATTAGAGTCACAGGAAGGAAAAATGAAATTAGCGCCAGTCCTTCAGAAGAAAATCATTAGTGTGACGAATAAATGTCTTATTTGGGGGAGGTGATTAAAATGTCATAATTTTGCAACTTTAAGGATAGAGTGTGGTTCTGTAGAACCACTTCTTGCTCATTGTTATGTGCTGTCAAATTGCTTGCAATTCATAGTGACCCTTTGTACGGCAACTCTGAGCCCTGCTCTGTCCTGTGCTAATCTTCTTGTCTCTAACACACCTACCCTCCTTGCCCCAATCACTGAATCAGTCCATCTCATTGAGAGTCTTCCTCTCTTGTGCTGTCCCTCCACCCTCCCAAGCATAATGTCCCTCTCCAAGCGCTGGTCCCTCCTTGCAACATGTTCTAAAGCAGCAGGAAAAAGGCATCAGCTCTCTGAAACCAAAGAGACAGCTCTTGCTTTTTCTGGAAATTGAACCACAGGGTGGCTTTCTCAGTCCAATGTTCTTGCTAAAAGGCAGGCCTGCTTTCAAGATGAATTAGATAAATGCTTTTGGAGATAGCTGGTCATGGGACTGTATCATTAGGACTTGTAAAGCATGTCTAATTTACTTAATGGATTATAATGTCTTGGAAATGGTTATAATGATCTATTTACACAGAATGCCTGAATGCACAGACCATTTGTAGAAATAAGCAATTATGTTCCCTGCTGTCAGGATATTTTTGGAGTGAAGATCTGGTACCTGATGCCTTTAGTCTATGGTGTTAATTCAGATGGTGATTATATCCTTCATGTCATAAATCTTTAAATGATCATTATGGATAACAGCTGTTTGGGCCTTGGCTATTTTTACTCAGCTGTAAAAGGCTGCCTGCAAAATCTCACTTTAAGATGGGAAGTGATATGGAGGAGCCCAAAAGAGCATCTGTCTTATGTAGAGTCCTGTATGTGACCGGGAATGTGCACGTGCTGCTTTTTTTTTTTCCTGGAAAGAAATGAAAACAGCTTAGGCCAATATGGTCAAGACAACATCTGACTTGTTTTGTCTGTTTTTGGTGAGTGTCCCCCTTTTCCAACCTAGATTTCCTCATCCCTGCAACTGCTATTACCCAACAGTTCATTTTGCTGTGCATTGTATTTGTCAATGACACAATGAGCTCTTTGCAGTGTTAACCTAGGATCAATGATGATCATTTATGTCTCTGTTTCTTCTCTCCTTTGTCTCATAGGCATGCTGCAAAGTACAACTTGACCTAAATGAAACTTTTTTTTTTTTAGTGCTCTTAAATTAAATTCTGATTGCATTAAATCTTTGGGCATTTATTACCCTATGGTATTCTACATCTCTCTTTTCTCTTTCCTCTTTTAATCTTTTAAAATTGTGGTAGGAATTTATTTGAGGGCAGTAGCAGTCCAGTGCTGGCCAATGCAGTTTGTGCATCGCAACCACTTGTTAGTGGGAGCTTGGGTGTTGCTATGATTTTGGACAGATTCCATGGAGCTTACAGACGAGAACAGCATAGGAAGCTTCAAAAGAAGGCATTATTCACCATCACAAGGAGAGAAAACATCCCAAATGTCCAACCACAAACGAGTGGATTGAGAAATTGTGGCATATTTACACAATGGAATACTAAGCAGCATGCAGGAGCAATAACTTTGTAAATTATTATCTAACTTGGGAGGGACTGGAGAACATTATGCTGAGTGAACTAACTCAGCCCCATAAGGATAAATATTGTATAAAACCGTTATTAGAGAATGAGTGTAAGGATCCAGGAGGGGTGGGAGAGGTAGGAAGCCAGAGGGATGTAGATGTGCAGGGGGAAGGGGGATTAATCATTGGGTTGTACAACTTGATGGGTAGGGAGTGAGAGAAATGGAAAGAATTTGTTCAAATTTGTATTTGAATTTTATAAATAAACTAGTTGTTATTCTTGTTATGTGCTGTGGAGTTGCTTGCAACTCATAACAACCCTGTGTACAACTCTGATCTGTCCTGTGCCAATCGCACTGTCTCCGACTCACCCATCCCCATGACCCCAGTCACTGAATCAATCCACCTCATAGAGGGTCTTCCCCTTCTGCCCTGTCCCTCCACCCTCCCAAGCATGATGTTCCTCTCCAAGGACCAGTCCCTCCTTACAACATGTCCAAAGTATGTCAGACGAAGCCTCAGAATTCTTGCATCCAAGGAGCAGCCTGGTCTAGCCCTCTCTAGGATGAACCTATTTATTTTCTTAGTGTACATGATACACACAATACTCTTTTCCAGCACCACAGCTCAAAGGCATCAATTCTCCTTCTATCCTCCCTAGTCATTGTCCAACTCTCTGATGCATAACAAGTGATTGCAAA
>NW_006399849.1:9903275-9910856 GCF_000299155.1 Elephantulus edwardii | reverse complement strand
AAAGTATGTCAGACGAAACCCCGGAATCCTTGCCTCCAAGGAATAGCCTGGTTTAACCCCCTCTAGGATAAATCTGTTTGTTTTCTTGGCATCACAGCTCAAAGGCATCAATTCTCCTTCTATCCTCCCTAGTCATTGTCCAACTCTCTGATGCATAACAAGTGATTGCAAAGACCATGGCTTGTATCAGATACACCTTAGTCTCCAGAGTGACACTATTGCTCTTTAGTAATTTGGAGAGGTCCCCAACAGCAGACTTTACCAGTCGCATTCCTGGTTGCTGGTGCCAAGAGTGTTGACTGTGGAGCCAAGCAAACTAAAGCTGTGACCAATCTGTCTCTTCACCAACCATCCTGATGCTGCCAATTGGTCCAGTGGTGAGAATCTTTGTCTTCTTGATATGGAGCCTCAGTCCATATTGAATAAACTAGTAAGAAAAAAAAGGCATTGATAGAAGACCAGATGACTTGTGGGATGACAATAAGCATATCATCTATAAAGAGAGTAAAAGGCGATTACAAAGAAAAAGGAGAAAGAACAAACATAATTGGATACTCTGAAAATTTTGTGAGAGCGGTGAGAAGGCAAAACAAAGGGAAGTGACATCAAAGTAAAAGAGCTGAACATGGGGGATTCAAAGGGAAGCTTGATAAGAGAAAACGAATAAATATAATGAAATATAAAAAAAGAAAGTGGTAAAAAAAGAAAGTGAAAAGAATATACAGAGTTACTATACCAAAGAGAATTGGTTAGCACTAATTCATAATTCATACTTCAGGAAGCAACATATGATCAAAACACAATAGAGCTGCAGGAAGAAGTCCAAGCTGCACTGAACACATGAACAGAAAATAAACCCTGAAGAATTGAAGGGAATACCAATTGACATGTTTCAGTAAATAGAAGCAGCCCTAGATGTACTCAGTAGTCTATGCCAAGAACTTTGGAACATAACTACAGGGCCAATTGACTGGCAGAAATCTATATTTCTCCCCCCTCCAAGAAAATGTGATAACATAGAATGTGGAAATTATAGAACAATGTCATTAATATCACATACAAGTAAAATTTTACTGAACATTATTTTTAAAATTACTGAATCAGTACACTGGAAGGGAACTGAGATAAATTCAAACTTGGTTTAGAAAAGGCTGTAATATAAGGGATAATATATGGGTCTTTATTGAAAGTAAAGATACCAGAAAGATGTTCAATTGGGTTTTGAGTATGCAAAGGCATTTGTATGGATTTTTTAAAAAAATATGGCAAGCATTGAGAAGAATGAGAATTGCAGAACACTTAATTATGCTTGTAGAAAAACTATATAGAACAAGAAGAAGCTATCGAAGCAGAACAAGGGAATATGGCATGGTTTAAAATCAGGGAAGGTGTGTATCAAGGTCGCACCTTTCCCCTTGCCTATCTAATCTGTATATTGAGCAAATAATTTAAGAAACTGATCATTTTGGCCATGTGATCAAAGCCAAAGTCAATGCTATCAAAGCCACATTAAACAAAGCTAGCGACTACTGCATAAATTTGACTAGTACATGTAAATTTGACTAATGCATATATTAACTGATATTCATGTTAGGATATTTTCACTGACAGCAGTGTACTTTAGAACAAATCTTGAAATGTTCTTTTTTATTATGATTGCTTTGGCATTTCTATTAAGTGTACCAGTCCATTTCATACCATTTGTTGTTGTGAAGTGCTGTTGTGTTAAGTATGATTCACAGCCACCCTATGAACAATGGATCTGAACCCTGTTCTATCTTGTGGCATCCTCATAATCTCTGATACACTTGAGCCCATTGCTGAAGTCTCTCTGTCGGTATATCTTGTTGAGGGTCTTTCTCTTTTACTGACCCTCCATATTTCCAAGAATGTCTCTTTTCAAAGAGTAACTTCTCCTAGCAACATCCAAAATATGAGAGAATGAACTTTGTCATATTTGATCCCAGGCAAAATTCTGTCTGAACTTTTCCCAAAACATATCTGTTTGTTCTTCTAGGAGTCCATAGGATACTCCGTATTCTCTTACAATACCAAAACTCAAAAGCCCTCAAATCTTCTTCTGCCATCCTTATTCTTCTCTCATCCAGATCTCAGATGTATGGCAGGTAATTTAAAATCATGGCCTGATTCAGGCGCACCTTAGTCTTCAAGCTGACTCGTTACTCTTAGGAATTTTGGAGAGGTCTCTGACAGGGGATTTTCCTAATGCAATAAATACACCTCTTGATCTCCCAACTGCTGATACCAAGGGTGTTGATTGTTGATCCAAACAAGATGAAGAAATTAACAATTTCAATCCATTCTCCATCTATCATGATATTGTCTGTTGGCTTCTTGGCAACAACTTTGTTTTCTTGATGTTGATATGTAATGCATATTGAAAGGCTGCAGTCCTTGATCTCCTGTAACAATCATTTCAAGTCTTTTTTACTTTCAGAAAGCAAGATTCATATCACTAGTGCCTAGTATACTAATCTTTATGTACTCCATTTAATTTTTCTTTACTTCCAGTTATTCTTAGATATACACTTATTTCCTTTCTACACCCTGATTACTAATGTGCGTTTGCAGCTGTTTCTTCTCATTTTGAGTTATGGACATCAGCAGCTGAGGGTCGTGAAATGTTTATTTCATTCCTGTCATTAAGGAAAACTCTACTTTGAGGAAGTAGCTCTTTCTCAGTCATGTTTTGATTGTCTGCATCTCTGACGTCCCCAAAAGCAAATCTTTGACATATGTCAAGTACATCACACCTCAAATCTTGAATTGATTCCAAGTGTGAAATCTCATCTTACAAATCATCTAAATAAAGTATAGCTGAGACTTTAGACTTATTTCTTCCACAGGCAAAATTTTCCTTTACTTGTGAACCTGTGAAATCTAGACTACAGGTCCTTATTACAAGTTCCTTAATTAAAGCCCACTTTCATAATCCTTTATACCAAAAAAGCAATTTATTCAAAAGTTTTATGGTCAGGAAATAGATATTTTTAGGGACATTTTTCTGTCTAGCACACAGAGAAACTGAAAAGTAGAGGAATGGTTTCTATACCATATATGAATTTGTAGTTAAGTGTATAATAATATAAGTCCTATGCAGAAGAACTAGGCCGTGTAATATAGTTCAAAAGCAGGACCTGAATGTGGGGGATTGGTAGCTCAGGCTATGTTGTTATGTTCCATGAAGTTGGAATCAATCCATAACTGATCTTCTGGAGTGTTTTCAGAGGCTAAAAATTGCATATAAGGAGATTGCCTGTCTTTCTTTCACAGAACAGCAGGTGGATTTAAACTGTATGTCTTTGGGTTGACAGCACAACTTACTACCACTAGGCCACCAGAGCTCTCTAGAGAGGAGAGAAAGGATCTGCAATAAAAGAAAAGATGGGAAATTGATGCCGGAGCTAAAATAACTCAGAGATAAACTACTACAGGAAACTACGATCATCTCTAGGGTAGAGAAGATAGTGAGAGGAGCCAGGAGCCAGGCTTGCCAGAAGGAAAAGATCTCTGGGCAAAGACATCATCTTGCAGGAGCTGGGACTGTGCAGGGAACATAGAAACTCTTGGAGGCTTTATTTAGCTCAGATGAAGAGCAAGAGGAGAAATAGCCAGTTTTTTCCTCCTTTCTGGCCCACCGGTGTTTCTTATTTATTGGGAGAACTATCCAGAAGGCAAAGGCGTCTGCAAGCTGTAGTTGGCAGATGCCTGAGATATGAAGTCGAAGAGAGGTTATAAAGAGAAAAAGACGCCAATGAACTATTTATCACATGAGATGAGAAATAGGCACAACGCAGGGGAGTAGCATCTAGTACTGTTTTCTCAAGTCTGCACATAACGTCTGACTCTGAATAGAGTGAAGAAATAAAGGTGTTTGTAGGTGGGTGTTGGGGAATATAAGCAACTGATTTTCACTTTGGTAGAATTTCCCTAAGGAACAAACTTGAGAAGATTTTCAGTACTTTGAAAAAGGCAAGTTGGGTTTTATGAAATGGAATGAATAATTTGCTGTCAGTTCTTGTATCTTAGACCTTTTCCTTTTTCCTCCTCTCTCCTCTTTTTTGCTTTCTTCTTCTCTTTCTCTCAACTCTCCTCCCTTTTCCTCTACTCCTTAACCTGTTTTGTTTTGTTTTTTAAATAGGGCTGAATTAATCAACAGGAGCATTCTACTCCATGGTGGTTAGTGGCACTCCTCCTCTTTCCTCCAGCTCATCCTTCCCTTTACTGACTGCAGTGTTCTCAAGGATTTTTCTCAGTTCCAGGATTGCCTGCCTGCCTGCCTTCCTTCCTTGCTTCCTTTCCTTTCTCTTTCCTTCCTTCCTTCCTTCCTTTCTTCCTTCCCTTTCACTGGCAGTGGAAATTCAGTAGCACAATTCATCTGTTAGCATAGCATCTCCCATGTAGGATAAGAGTCCCAGCCAATGAATC
The DNA here is from genome assembly GCF_000299155.1 of Elephantulus edwardii. Classification (NCBI taxonomy): domain Eukaryota; kingdom Metazoa; phylum Chordata; class Mammalia; order Macroscelidea; family Macroscelididae; genus Elephantulus; species Elephantulus edwardii. Next base: position 9,906,407 of record NW_006399849.1, on the reverse strand, counting down.
TTAAGTGTAGTTTCCACTCATTTGTGAATATTTGCATATTAGTGTTATACTAAGATGTTTCAGTAGAGCATTCAAACTGAGACAGGCCAGAAAGGAAGATTTTTTTTATTTGCTTAAAAAAAATTGGTTCATTGCTGCATATTTTCTTTACAAGGCACCTTTTATTTTAGATTGCTGTCATATATATAATACTTAACCATATACCCACTCAGCATTTCTTAAGCTGAAGGAACTGAAGAATAAATTCAAACCTCAAGTTGCAATACTTAAGGATGCTTTGGGCAGAATATTAAATGATTGAGAGTATTAGAAGAAGATGGAAAGAGCATACAGCGTCATTGTACCAAAAGGAATTGGCAGACAAAAAGGAATTTCATGAAAAAACATATCAATAAGAGCCTATGGTGATGAAGGAAGAAGTTCAAGCTGTTTTGAAAGAATTGGCAAAAGGTAAGCCCCCAGGAACTGATGGTATACCAATTGATATATATATATCAACTAACAGATGCTGCCCTAGATGTGTGCTCACCAAGCTGTGCCAAGAAATCTGGAGGACAACCACTTGACCAATTGATTGGAAGAGGTCTATTATTTGTTTCCATTCCAAAGAAAGGTGATCCAACAAAATGTGGAAATTATTGAAAAATATCATTAATATCACATGAAAGCAAGATTATGCTGAATATTATGAAAAAAACAAGCAGAGCAGTACATCAACAGAGAACTTACAGAAGTCCAGGCTGGGTTTAGAAGGAGTGATGGTACTAGGGATATTGTAGTTAATGTTAGATAGATCTTGGCTGAAAGCAGGGAATACTAGAGGAATATCTATCTGTGTTTCATTGATTATACAAAGGCATTTGACTGTCTGGATCACAACAAACTGTGGCTGATTCTGGAAGGAATGGGAATCCCAGAACACTTGATCGTGCTAATGTGAAACTTATACTTGGCCCAGGAGGCAGTTTTCAGACAAAGCAAGGAAACACTGAGTGGCTCAAAATTGGGAAGGTTGTGCATCAAGGATATGTCATATCTCCATACTTTTTTCAATCTATATACAGAACAGGTTATCTGGGAGGCTGGGCTCTATGAGGATGTGGCATCAAGATTGGAGGTAGAATCAACAATAACCTGCGTTATGCAGGTGGCACAACCTTGCTTGCTGAATCTGAGGAGGACCTGAAGCGTTTGTTGCAGAGGGTCAAGGACTGCGGCCTTCACTATGGATTGAAGTTCAACATCATGAAAACAAAGATTCTCACCACTGGGCCAATTGGCAGCATCAGGATGGATGGTGAAGAGATTGAGATTGTTAACAGCTTTAGTTTGCTTGGCTCCACAGTCAACACTCTTGGCACTAGCAGCCAGGATATTTAAAGACATATTGCTACCCCTCCCCTTTGGTGTCCCCCTCCCCCTCCCCCCAGCGTGTCTCACTCTCTGTCTCTGTCTCTCTCTCTATCTATAATGGCAACAAGCTGCACTTCAATCCTGAAGGTACATGATTTGAGGCCACCTGCTGCTCCATGAAAGAAAGTTGACCAGTCTCCTCCGGTGTGAGAAATTATCTCTGAAAACACTCTGAAGGGTCAGCTATAGGTTGTTTTCAACTCTGTGGTATACAACAACAACAACAACCATATATATATATATGTTTACTTCAAGAAATGCCTTTCTATTTTCTCCTGAGATAAAATGAATATGCAGTATTAACTTTTCCCAATATCTGGATTCCTCTCTACATTATGTTTACTAAAATTCCTCTGGATCTTCTAGTGTGTCCTTTTTGCTCTAAAAAGAATATATGATTATGCTTTATATGTATGAGAACAATCTGGATCATGGGGTACTTTGCAGTGTACTTTGCAGGGCTGGGGTGGAGGAGGGCAAGAGGGGATAGAAAGTGCAACAATGGATAAATAAAAGAGAAAAAACCCAACCAAACAAAAAAGACGATACTACAACATTTGGGGAAAAAAAAGAATCCTCCTACTGGTGGCACTGAGGAGCTTATATATAAGAGGCTTAAAGGAGCCAAAGATTCAAGATTCTCAAATTAGAGAAGCACATACCACAAAACTTCTCCCTCTGAATATTTCTTATGAGATTATAATCGTATCCAGCCATCATTGTCTATGCACTAAGAGTTTAGATTCCATGCTAACAGGAAATGAAGAAAATATTTTTCTTGAACAATAAGCTTTTGGTGGAAATTAACGGGACTTTAAATGTAATCAGGGTTACCAAGATGTTCTCTTTTGATAATATATGAATAAAGTAATTGGTTGATTATCTTGGGGACAGGGTGTTGAATTACTCATCCTTTTTAACATCAGCAAAGCTTTTGATCTGAAGCTTAAGAGGAAACAGCACAGCACAGATTCTCAAACCAAATATCCAATGCTTCCATCTACCACTTATTAAATGTGTGACCATGAGCAAGTTACCACAGCTGCTAGCCACCTCTGTAGTCACTTAAGTTGCCTCCAACATCTGCCAGGAAGAATTCCAGAAAACCATACATGTCTAAGTCCCCAAAGTGCAGTAACTAGGCCACAGGTATTTACAATCATTACTTTAATGAATATTCTAGCTTGCTGTGTAATAGTGAGAGCAGAAGTAGTATCAGAATCTGTTGAACTTCAGAACACATGATGTTCAGGATGAGCCCAAAGGAAGCTCAGGGTGGTAAGAAGCTGCCCTGCAACCACAAAGGTACCGAAAGAAACCCAATGGTGGATTTTGTGTATTAACCCACCAGTCCCTGCACCCCAAAAAGGATGGGCAATCTCCTGTTGTGCGTTGCCTCTGAAAACCTGCTTTACTTTTAGCCATAGGCTGATTCCAACTCAGTGACAACAACAACTTTATACCAATTTTGGTACCATCTGTCTTTCTCATGAACTCTTCACTCAGCATTCTTCCTCAGTACCACAAAATCATAATGTCAATTCTTGTTCTGTCATTTTATTTATTTTCTAGCTCACAGATGCATAGCAAGTGATTGAAAAGACCATGGTCTAAATCAGGCACACCTTGTTCTCAAATTGACTTTATTGCTCCTCAGTAATTTGAAGGGATTTCTGACTACAGACCTACCCAGTCCAACATGTCTCCTGATCTCTTGAC
>NW_006399849.1:9897788-9902245 GCF_000299155.1 Elephantulus edwardii | reverse complement strand
GATCAAGAGCCAATAATAATAAAGGAAGAAGTTTAAGATAAATGGAAAACATTGGCAAAACAAACAAACCCAACCAAACACAAAACAAGCCATTAGGAATCAATAAGATGCCAAGTGGAATATATCAACTGACAGGTGAAACCCTGAATGTGTTCATCTATCTATGGCAGAAAAGTTGGAGGACAGCTGCCTGGCCAACTGACTGGTAGAGATCTGTATTTACTCTCATTCCTAAGAAAAGTAATCCAATAGAATGTGGAAATGATAAAAAAAATAACTAATATCACAATCAAGCAAAATATTAAGATCACCCCAAAATGTCTAAAACAGTAGACTGTCACAACTTCCACAAGTGGGGTTTAGAAGAGGCTGTGACGTCAAGGTTGGTGATATCAGATGGATCCCAGTTGAAAATAAGAAATACTAGAAGAATGTCTATTTGTGTTTTATTGCTTATGCAAAGGCATTGACTATGTAGATCATAACAAATTTTGGAGAACATTGAGAAGAATGGGAATCCAAAAACACTTAACTGTGATAATACAAAACCTATTCCTAGACCAAGAAGTTGTACAACCAAGCTAGTGAACATTAGATGGTTTAAAATCAGAAAAGTTGTGTATCAGGGTTGTATTCTTTCTCCATTCCTATGCAATCTGTAGGCTAAGCAAATAAGTCATGAAACTGAACTTTATGAAGAGGAATGTGGCATCAGGATTGGAGGGAGACTCATCAATAACCTGAATTATGCAGATGACACAACTTTGCTTACTGAAAGTAAATAAGATATGAAACACTGGCTACAGAAGATAAAGAACTACAGTTTTCTATATGGATTGCATCTTAACATCAAGAAAATAAAGGCCTTTACCACAGGACCAATAGCAAGCATTATGATAAACAGAGAAAAGATTGAAGCTGTCAATTACTTCATCTTCCTTGGATCAGCAATCAACACTCTTGATAGCAGCAGTCAGGAGATATGGACTCTTATTGCATTGGGCAAGTCTGCTTTAAGAGACCTCTCCAAAATATTGAAGAGATATGATGTGAATTTGAAGACTAAGATACTCTTGATTCAGGCTATGGTCTTCTCAATCATTTGCTATACATCAGAGAACTGGACAATGAACAAAGATGACAGAAGAAGAATATACCTTTTATTGTGGTGCTGGAGAAGAATACCAACTTCTACAGACAGACAAAAAACCATGCAGATATGTCTTGGGAAAAGTGCATCCAGGATGCTCCTTGCAGACAAAGATGGCGAAACTTTGTCTTTTATATTTTGGACATGTGGCTAGGAGGCAAGGCTGTTCTTTGGAAAATTACATCATGCTTGGAAAGATGCAGGGTCAGTGAAGGAAAGGAAGACCCCCCCAACAAGATACATAGTGATTTTAGCAATGACTTAAATGTGTCAAAGATGGTAAGATGGCATAGGATAGGGCGAGGTCCAGATAGGTTGTTCACAGGGCCTTTGTGAGGTTTTTTTTTTGTTTTTTTTTTGTTTTTTTTTATTACTTGACGGCACCTAACAATAAAGATTGCCCAAACAGAGCAAGAGAACACTGTTGTTGTTATTGTTATGTGTCATAAAGTCACTTGAGACTTGTAGCAACCCTATGTAAAACAGTTCTAAACCCTGCTTTATTCTGTGCCAATATTATTGTCTCTGACACACCTACTCCCATTAACACAGTCATGCATTCAGTCCATCCCATCAAGGGTCTTCCTCTCATGCTGTCCCACCATCCTCCCAAATATGATGTCCTTCTCCAAGAACTGGTCCCTTCTTCCAAGATTCCCAAAGTATGTCAGATGAAACTTCAGAATCTCTGCCTCCAAGGAGCAGCCTTGTTTCGGCCTCTCTAGAATGAAGCTGTTTGTTCTCCTGGCAGTCTGTGGTATAGTCAATACTTTTCTCCAGCATCACAGCTAATAGGAATCAAGTCTCCTTCTATTATCCCTAGTTATTGTCTAATTTTCTGAGATGTAGCAAGAAATTGTGAAGAACATGGTCTGGATCAGGCACACCTTAGTCTCTAGGCTAATATCATTGCTCGTCGGTACTCTGGAGAGGTCCCTGACAGCAGCCTTTCCCAGTGCAATTAATCTTTTGGTTTCCTGGCTGCTGGTACCAAGAATGTTGCTAGTGGAGCCAAGCAAACTAAAGCTATTAACAATCTCAATCTCTTCACCATCTATTGTGATGCTCAGTGGTGAAACAAATCTTTGTTTTCTTGCTGTTGAGCTTCAATCAATACTGAAGACTACAGTCCTTGACCTTCTGCAGCAAGTGCTACAGGTCATCCTCAGTTTCAGCAAGCAGGGTTGTTTCATCTGAATAAAGCAGATTGTTCATGAACCTTCCTTCAATCTAGATGCCACATACCTTCTCATAAAGCTCAGCCTTCCAGATGATCTGTTTCTCATACATATTGAAAACATGGAGATAAGACACATCCTTGGCATACTCTCTTCCTGATTTTGAACCATGCAGTGTTTAAGCCCAAGAATGGGGAAGAGGGGAGAGACGGTGGCCATGTTCTCCCAGGTTTACTCTGCCCAGGGTTGCTATGGCCCGGTTGCCAGAGAGAGTATGGTGTTGTTTGCATGGGTGTTGTGGCAGTTTTCTGATGCGAAGGACTACTCTGCCTCCAGGAGCCAGGCAAGCCAGGCTTGACCAAGGGTTTAAGGCAACAGCAGAGGGCCTCAAGCCCAAAAGGGCCCTCAGGGCTATGGCCCTAGGCTCAGTCTTTCATTGTTTTTGTTCAGACATTCCTCTTGGTCCTATAGCCCTGGTGTACAAGTTGCCGTCCCGCGGTCACTTGTGGTTGCTGTGAGGCTGAACACTGTGACACTGATGTGTCAAATGCGTTAATGGTTGGCTACCCAATGCGGACAGAGAGTGGGGTGGAGCTCCCCGATTAAAACAAGCTTGGAAGGAGGAGTGGCATGCACTTCCATAATAGCTTGCCTCCAGAAACCCTATGAACCTGGAGAGAGGATGAAAGGCACCCAAGCGTCCAGGACTCTCCTTCATAAGGTCGCTATGAGTCGCCTGCGATTCAACAGCACTTAACAACAACAACAACAACAGTGTTTCCTTGCTCTGTTCTGATGACTGCCTCCTGGGCCAAGTGCAGATTTCACATAAGCACAATTAAGTGTTCTGAGATTCCCATTCTTCTCAGAGTTAGCTACAGTTTGTTGTTATCCACACAATCAAATGACATGAAAATACAGACATTCCTTTGGTACACTCTGCTTTCTGCCAAGATACATCTAGCATTAGCTATAATATCCCTAGTACCACGGCCTTTTCTACACCCAGCCTGCACTTCTGGTAGTTCTCTGTTGATGTGCTGTTCCAGTTATTTTTTACTATTTTTCAGCAGAATCGTGCTTACATATGATATTAATGATATTGTTCGATAATTTCTGCACTCTGTTGGATCATCTTTTTTTTGGAATGGGAGCAAATATGGATCTCTTCCAGTCAGTTGGCCAGGTGGTTATCCTCCAGATTTCTTTGGTGAGTGCAGCATCTATTGTGAAATATATCAAAGTTGTCAATTCCTGGGACCTTGTTTTTTGCCCATTCTTTCAAAGCAGCTTGAACTTCTTCTTTCATCACCACTGGGTCTTCCTCATGCAGTGTTCCATGAAATTCTTCTGTGTCAGCTAATTCCTTTTTTGTACAGTGACTCTTTATACTCCTTCCATCTTCTTTTAATGCTTCCTGAATCATTTGATATTCTGCTAAACCATCCTTAAGTATTGCAGCTTGAGGCTTGAAGAACACTGCATGGTTTCAATTTGGGAAGGATGTGTGTCAGGGTTACATCCTTTCTCCATATCTACTCAATCTGTATGCTGAGCAAATGGTTTGTGAAATTGGACTCTATAAAGAAGAATTTGGTATCAGGATTGAAGGAAGACTCATAAAAAACCTGTGTTATAAGACGACACTATCTAGAACTTGAAATGTTTGCTGCAGAAGATCAAGGTCTGCAGCCTTCAGTATGGATTACATCTCAAGAACAAGAAGACAAAGTTTCTCACCATTGGGTCAACAGGCAATGTCATGATAGAGGGAGACAGGATTGCAATTGTCAATTCTTTCATCTTGCTGGATTGATAATCAACACTTTTGGTATTAGCAGTCAGGAGATTAGGAGACATATTCTTTCCAATCTCTTGTTATTGCTATGCATCTGAGAGCTGAATAACGAATAAGAATGAGAGAAGAACTGTTTCTTTTGAACTGTGGTGTTGTAGAAGAGTATTGAACATGCGATAGAGTGCCAAAAAACCAAATTTATATGTCTTAGAGAGGGTGTAGGCAGAGTGCTCTTTGGAGGCAAAGATGATGAGGCTTTATCTCACACACTTCAGGTGTGTTGCTAGGAAGGGCTATTCCTTGGAGACTGACATGATGCTCAGAAAGGCAG
>NW_006399849.1:9879903-9897538 GCF_000299155.1 Elephantulus edwardii | reverse complement strand
TAGTCTTTTCAATCACTTGCTGTTTATCTGTGAGCTGGGCAATGAGTAAGGATGACAGAAGAAGAATTGTTATCTTTCAGCTGCGGTGTTGTAAAAAAGTACCGATTATCTCTTGGACTTCCAAAAGAACAAACAGATAAGTTTGGAAAAGAGGGCAATCAGAGTGGTCCTTGGAGACAAAATGGTGAAGCTTCATCTTTAATATTTTGGGTATGTTGCTAGGAGAGGCTATTCCTTGGGAAAGACCATCATGGTTGGGAATATATAAAGTCAGCAAAAGAGAGAAAAATCCTCAATGAGATGGATTGACCCAGTGACTGCAGGAATTAGCTCAATTGTGTCAGAGATAATAAAGATGGCATGGGATAAGGCAGGTCTTTTGTTCATAGGGTCACTGTGAGTCATACTCCATTCTATGGAACCTAACAACAACCAAATTTATCACCACACACTTTGCCATGAATGCCTTCAAGGCTTAACTCTTCCAACCTTTGCCACTAGACTACTATGGGCCTCTGTTGTTGTTGTTGTTATTGTTGTGTACCATTGAGTCAGAATCGACCCATAGCTGACCCTCTGGAGGGTTTTCAGAGGCAGTTAATTGAACAGGAGGAGATTCCCCATCCTACTCCTGTGGAGCAGCTGGTGGATTCGATCCCAGTGCCTTTGGAATTGCAGCGCAGCTTCTTCCCACTAGGCCACCAGAGCTCCCTTATCAGCCATTAGCTGTCTTAATGACACACCCCTTTTCCTGTGTTTGGGCTTTTTAGAGAGTTCCTTGCCTTTTGTCTCTCTGTATGACCTCTCTTACCTATTCTTTCTTCTGCTTCCTCCTGCTTATTTCTATCTGAAAAAGCTTTGTAAGGTTGGCTGCCTTTACACAAAGCTCTTTGCCAATATCAAAGCAATATGACCCTGTCACCAATGTCACAAACTGATCCCTCTTGACAGGTCTCTTGACAATTGATTTGCATGCTAGCCAATTAGTTTGCATAATCTACTGAGGAATTCCTGCAGAATGCAACAAGTTCAGGACAGGCTGTAGTCCATGACCAGAAAAAAAAACATCAAATCAATACTTGTTTACAGTTTGCCTAGGAAACACAGCCAATCTGCACAAAAGCAACCAAGCCTCTTGGGTAGATAACTAGAGCAAATATACCTGCTCAATACTCAGGGATAAAAAAAAAAAAATTAAGCTGTATATACAATGAACTAAAAAGTCACCTAAAGTACTCATTTCACCATAGTTGTTTCCAGAATGGATGTAGCAATTGAAAAATTCCCAACTTAGCATAATTCTCCTATTGTTTTTGGAGTTAGAATCAACTCATACCTGACCTTCCAGTGGGTTTTCAAATGTAGTTAATTGCAAGGGAGGAGATGACCCACCTTTCTTCCATGGAGCAACTGGTGGATTTGAACCTAGTGCCTTTTGTTTGGCAGCATAACTTCTTACCCCTACACCTCCAGAGCTCCCTAATTGTTTTATTACTAGATCTTCATAACTTTTAAAACTTGGTATAATTAATGTGATGTTTTGTTAATTTTCTATTTCCGGGGTTGCATACCTCCTCTTCTTTGCTTTTTAGCCTATAAATTCCCTTTTCTATTTATTATTTAATACTGCTGCAGAGTGTCAAGGACTGCAGCCTACAATATGGATTGAGGCTCAATGTCAAGAAGACAAAGATTCCCGCCACTGGACCAATTGACAGCATCAGGATGGATGGTGAAAAGATTGAGATTGTACACAGCTTTAGTTTGCTTGGATCCATAGTCAACAGTCTTGGTACCAGCAGCCAGGAAATTAAAAGGCGCATTGCCATGGGAAAGTCTGCTGTTAAGGACCTCTCCAAAGTACTGAAGAGCAATGGTGTCTCTCTGGAGACTAAGGTGTGTCTGATACAGGCCATGGTCTTTGCAATCACTTGTTATGCATCAGAGAGTTGGACAATGACCAAGGAGGATAGAAGGAGAATTGATGCCTTTGAGCTGTGGTGCTGGAGAAGAGTATTGAGAATACCATGGACTGCTAGGAAAACAAACAGATTTGTCCTGGAAAGGGTTAAACCGGGTGGCTCCTTGGAGGCAAGGATTTTGAGGCTCCGTCTAACATACTTTGGACATGTTGTGAGGAGAGACCGGTCCTTGGAGAGGGACATCATGCTTGGGAGGGTGGAGGGACAGCGCAGGAGAGGAAGGCCCTCTATGAGGTGGATTTATTCAGTGACTGGGATAATTGGGATGGGAGTGTCAGAGACAGTGCGATTGGCACAGGACAGAGCGGAGTTTAGGGCTGTTGTACATAGGGTCGCTATGAGTCACAAGTGACTCGATGGCACATAACAACAACAACAACAACAACATTTAATACATAGAAGCCTTGAACTTCTGTTTCCAGTTATTTGGTGGAGCTCTTGTAGTAAACCATTGTTTTCACTAAGAAAAATTAGAAACTCCAGATTTCAAAAGAAATGCAAAGGAAATAAGAAACTTCTGAATAATCAATATTGAAGGACAAGACTTTTTAAAAAATGAGGTGACTCAGCATTCTTCAGCACTTTCCATCCTTGGGGCATTTGCCAACAAATAGGTGTGGGGCAAGAGGTTGAAGATCCAGGCAAACAGCCGTGGCAGAGAGCCACACCAAAAGGGAGAGAAAGCAACCAATGTCTGCCAGTCTTGTGGAGCTTGAAAGGAAAAAGAAAAGTAGCCTTTAAGATCAGAATTCTTTTGAAAAGAGAATTAAAGGAGTACTGAATCCATCACGTTGCCAGGTTTTTCAAAAAAGAAATTTGCTCAATTCTGATGCTAAATTGGTAAAAAGCTGAAAAGAAGAACTCTAGAACAGAGTAAAATTTTCAGCAAGACTATGGCTCAGAAGATAAGGATCAGAATTCTATACTAGGGGAAGAGGAAGTGTTGGGCACAACAGGCTTTCATATGGAACCCTTGGGGTGCTCTATAGCTTAGGAGTAGATCATAACAGAGATAGAGCTTTCTTAAATGGAAAAACTGAAAATCAACTTTAAGACAACTCAGCTCATGATTAGTTTCATATCTAAGCTACTCAACAAAAGAAAGGGCTGAGCTTCTCTGGAAAAAGATAATGTTTTCTAGAGTCCCTAGAGCTTTTCATGCGTAATGTCTAGAGTTCAATGAACAATTATCAGGCTTGCCAAAACTCATAACCATATTAAGGAGGGAGGGGGGAGATAGAGAAAGAGAAGAGAGAAGAAAGGAGAGGAGAGAAGAGAAAGGATGGAGAGGAGAGGAGAGGAGAGAAGAGGAGAGGAGAGGAGAGGAGAGGAAGAGAGACAGAAATATAAGGCACAGACTTACAAGTGATTTAGATCTTTGATAAAAAGGGCTCTAACTTACCCATGTGTTTCCTATGCTAGAAATTCAAGGCAGATTTGGCAGAGACCATGGTACAAGGATATCATTGTTGATGTCATGGATTTCGGCTGAAAGCAGAAAATACCCGAAAGATGTTTACTTGGATTTTATCGACTATACAAAAACATTTGACTGTGGATCATAGCGAACTACCGCTAAAATTGAGAATAGAAACACCAGATCATTTAATTGTGCTTATTTGAAACCTCTAACTAGATCAAGAGAACTAGAACAATATTGCACTCCCTGGTTTAAAATTGGAACGGGTGGGTCAGGGTTGTATCCTTTTCCCACACTTATTCCTTCTCTATGCAGAACAAGTTATGTGAGAAGCTGTACTATACAGAGAAAAATGTAGTATCAAAATTAGAGGAAGACTCAACAATCAGCCTTATGCATACAACACAACCTTGCAGAATGCCTTGAAAGAAAGTGAAGAGGAGTTGAAACACTGCAGAAGGTCAAAGACTACAGCCTTCCATCTGGGTTACATCAAACATAAAAAAAAAATGCTCACCACTGAACCAACAGGGAACATCGTGATAGATGGAGAAAACATTGACGTTGTCAATGGTTTCATTTACTAGGATTAATAATCAACATCCATGGTTTTTGTTGTCATTAAGTGCCATCGAGTCAGGTATGACTCGTAGCAACCCTTTGAACAAAAGATCTGAACCTAGTCCTGTCCTGCACCATCCTCACATTTCCTGACACACAAGAGTGCATTGCAGCAGTCACCGTATCAATCCACCTCACTGAGGGTCTTCCTCTCCCTCACCTCCCTTCCATCCTTCCCAACATGATGTCCCTCTCAAGGAGTAGCACCTTCTAGCAACATGTCCAAAGAATATGAGGCAAAGCTTCATCATTCTTGCCTCCAAAGAGCTCTCTGGCTACACTCTCTCCAAGACTTATCTATTTGTTGCCTTGGTGATCCATGGAATGTTCAGCACTCTTCTCCAACACCATAGCTCAAAGGCATTGATTGTTTTCTGTCATCCTTATTCATTGTTTAGGTCTCAGATGCATAGCTAGTAATCAGAAAGACCATGGCCTGAATCAGACACACCTTAGTCCTCAAACTGACATTCACTACTCCTCAGTAATTTGGAAAGTTCCCTAATTGAAGATTAGGGCAATGTGTCTCCTTATTTCCTGACTGCCTGTACCAAGGGTGTTAAGTGTGGATCCAAGCAAGATGAAGCTGTTGACAGTTTCAATCTTCTCTCCATCCATCATGACTCAGCCTATTTGTCCAATGGTCAGAATCTTTGCTTTCTTGATATTGAGACACAATCCATACTGAAGGCTGCATTCCCTGGTATTCTGCAACAAGTGCTTCAGATTGTCCTCACTTTCAGTAAGTAGCAGCAGCCAAATTTTACAATTATAGGGCAAATATTTGGGGTGGGGATCAGGAAAAAATGGATACAAACATTACAAAGAGAATTGGAGAGGAGGTTGGAGAAAGTATGAATGAATGAATGAATGAGAATCAATCTCTGTGAACTTCCACTAAAATGACAATAAAAATAACACATACTGATAATAAAATAAAAAAATAAGATATGTTGTATTGGGGAAATCTGCTGTCAAGGCACTCTTTACATTGCTAAAGAGTCAAGATGCCAGTGTAAAGACCAAGATGTACCTAGTACAAGCCACGGGATTTTCACGTCTGTGAGAGTTGAACAATGAGTTGAACAATTCATGCCTTTGAATCATGGTGCTGGAGAAGAGTACTGAACAGCTTATGAACTTCCAGAAGAACAAGCAAATCTGTGTCAGAGGAATCACAACCCGACTGTTCTTTAGAATCAAGAATGGTGACATTTTGCCTTGCATGTTTTGGATATGTTGTGAGAGTAACTAGTCTGGGAAAAGAGATAATGCTGGGAAAGGTAGAGGGTTTTGTGGTTTTGTGAAAGAGAGGAAAACCATCCACTAGATGGCTTTACACAGTGTCTTTAACAGTGAGCTCTAATATTACAGAAGCTATAGGAAGACACAGAGCAGGACAAGGTTCTAATCTATTGTTCACAGGGTCACTATGAGTTGTACTCCATTCAACAGTACCTAATAACAACAACAACAATAACATGATTAATGTTTATATGAACACATTATAGTAATTTGTCCTTTCCCCATATTAGATTGTACTTGATTTATATGTTTTCAGAAGTTCTTTATATTCAGCTACACATTTCTTGTTGTGTTTAGGTATTTTCCCTATTCTTAGCAATTTCTAAAATCTAATTTTCTATCCCTGATGGTTTTTGAAGCTATGCCTCTCACATAGTTAAGCATCTGTGAAAAGGGACATACAGAAATTCTGCACTTTGGAGGATTAAGAAAGCAGGGTAAGTGCTCACTCTTGGCAGCACATGTACTCAGATTGGAACGATACAGAGAAGATGAGCATGGCCACTGTGCAAGGATGGCACGCAAATTCGTGAAGCGTTCTGTATTTTCTTTTTTTAAAAAAAGAAGTTAAAGTAAGCTTTCATCATAATGCATGTATTTCTGTCTGTGAGGTATGAAGGCTTTTGATAACTTTGTTATCTTGTAGATATATTGATTTTCTTGTTTATTGTTACTCATTCAACTTGTGATTTTTAAGGCTTGCGGTCAAATTGCAGTATTGATTTCTGGCATTCTTATCCATAATTACATATCAAACAACAAAGACCTTTTATAGAGCCTTTTATATTCATTTCAAAAATGTTTCTTTTTGGCCAAGCATCAGCAGTACATCTATATTTTGTAGAGGAGGCAACAAAATGAACAATTTTATTCCTGTGGTGATACACATTTAATTTGAGTAAATAGATCTTCATTTTGGCAATCTAGGCAGAAAAGAAGCTCTTGCTCAGAAGCCATACATATGGCTAATAATAACGGTGAGAGCGAGTTGACAAAGAGTAAGGACTCTCATGCAAAGGACTATTTCCAAATCCAATTTGTAGATAACTTAAAGGACAGCCATGAATTGGCTCTCAGAAGGAGTGGGATGCTCTGAAACTCTTTGTTGTTGGGGTTGTTATGTGCTGTTGAGTCGGAACTGACTTATAGTTAACTTTTTGGTGTGCTTTCAGAGACTATAAGTTTTGTGGGAGGACATTGCCCATCTTTCTCCCGTGAAGCAGCTGATGGATTTGAACCACCTTCATTGAGGTAAGTAAGCACAGCTCCCTACTGACGAGGTCACCAGAGCTGTCTAGTAATGTAAAGTCTTAGATGGCTCCTGAGATGTGTTCTATGTCCTAATGCTGTTTTGTGAAATAAGAGAAGGAATATGAAGAGATAGAAAAAGAAAGACTAGAAACAGAAGTCTAATTTTCCCTTCCAGCTTTTCTACTTTTGAGGGGCATTAACCTTCCCAAGACACCCTTTGATCGTATCTATTCCATTTATCTACTTTATCTTTCCCCTTGTTCTTTGCTGTGTCATTTCAAGATATAATAAAAATCAGAAGTAATGTGATGATACCTTATAACTTTTGCAATGCTTCTCAAAATAGAAGTTCAGCTTGAAGGAACATAAACATCATACTCTAGCTCTAATTCTCAAGGCTTTTTAAAACCTTGATAAGACTGATAGAAGTTGCAGTTATTTTCAGTTCGAATTGTCAAAAGCTTAGTTTTAGAAAAGGAAGAAGCATGACTGCTCTTTTGGGGCCAACTTCTTAGTTTATAGAAACTAAACGTATTCTTATCTAAATGCAAATTGGACATTAAATGTTTTATTGGGGAAAATAAGAATAAAGTACTGAGCTGATTAGAAGCATTTTAGACTTTTTTTAAACCTAAACTCGCTATGAGTCACAGGTGACTCAATGGCATATAACAACAACAATAACAAACTCGAAGTTACTACTATTGAATTGGAACTGACTTAGAGCTGAGCCTCCATTGAATTTCCAAGGTTTAAATTGAAAGTGAGGAGATTGCTCGTTTTTCATGCTCAGAGACACCGGTGGATCTGAATCACTGTGCAGGTGTGGCCTCTGGGCGAGCAGAACATCTTCCTATGGATTACCCTACCAGAGCTCCCTGTAGACTCATTATTAACAAAATTACTTACAGTTATAGTTGGGGAATATTTCTATGAGTCTGTTTCTAAGAAGAAATATTTCTTTTGGAGGTATTGATATTCTAGGCTTGGATATTAGGATATAAGTAAATTATTACTTGCTCTCATGGAAGGACGCCAGATGCGCAAATTGAAGTGTTCTACCAAATTTTGCAGTCTAAAATGAGCCGCACATGAAATTAAGGGGCGTTAGTAATAAGTGATAACTGGAATACAGAAGCTGGAAGCAAAGACTGGCAATCAGGAGTATGGTCTTAGTGACCAAAATGAGGCTGGCGAGCACAGGACAGACTTTTGTACAATCTATGATTTACTTTTTGGACATAGTTTTTAAAAAACCCAATTGTTGTTGTTGTTGTTATGTGCCGTAGAGTCATTTGCGACTCATAGCGACCCTATGTACAACAGCCCTAAACCCTGCTCTGTACTGTGCCAATCTCATTGCATCTGACACACCCATCCCGATTACCCCAGTCACTGAATCAATCCACCTCATAGAGGGTCTTCCCCTCCTGCGCTGTCCCTCTACTCTAACCAGCATGTTGTCCCTCTCCAAAGACCTGTCTCTCCTTGCAACATGTCCAAAGTATGTCAGACGAAGCCCCAGAATCTTTGCCTCCAAGGAGTAGCCTGGTTTAACCCTCTGTAGGATGAATTTGTTTGTTTGTTTTCTTGGCAGTCCATGGTACATTCAATACTCTTCTCCAGCGCCACAGCTCAAAGGCGTCAATTCTCCTTCTATCCTCCCTAGTCACTGTCCAACACTCTGATGCATAACAAGTGATTGTAAAAACCATGGCCTGTATCAGGCGCACCTTAGTCTCCAGAGAGACATCGTTGCTCTTGAGTACTTTAGAGAGGTCCCTAACAGCAGACTTTCCCATTGCAATACGTTTTTTTATTTCCTGACTGTTGGTGCCAAATACCAAAAAACAAATAATCCAAGAGCACAAATAGTGACTTACATATAGTTATTGCCTTATAGAACATATAGGAATAAAATTGACTACTTCTTTGGGAGAAGGTGGAAAAGCTCACCATCATCAGATGGAACAAAGCCAGGAGTCAATTATTCATATACAAGTTCAAATAGAATTTGAAGAAAGTGAAAACAAGTCCAGGAGAACCAAAATATGGCTTTGAGCTTATTCCATTTGAATTTATAAACCATTTCAAAGCAATTTGATGCATTGAGCACTAAAAACCAAAACAAGCTGAGTTATGGGTTGAACTTTAAGGACATCATCCACGAAGAAAACAACCGGCTATTAAAAAGACAGAACTTGAAAAAAGACCAAAACAGATGTCAGAAGAGACTCCAAAAATTGGTCGCGAATGTAAAGGAGTTAAAGCAAAGCTTCTACAAACCTGCCATAATCTATATGATATCATGTTAGGGAGATTTTTGGAGTATTAAAAAAAAAACCCACAAACTTACTTAGAGTCAATGTATTTTAAAAGGGATTTCCTGGAGTAGATGATACCTAAGAGGAGGAGAACAATGGATATTACAGCCAGAAAAGATAACACGAAGATAAGCAGCAAAATAGTCATCTTAAAGTATTTAAAATTTTTTTCTCCTTGAACAAGGAATAAAAAGAAATGGTAATAAGTGATGTAGGTGGTGTCCACAAAGGCCAAATAATGGGATCCTTATATACCAGCTAAAGCGTTGGAACTCCAAGGCAAGCTCTCTTTGTCACATTGTTTAGTGGCTAACAAAGCTGGAAAACTGAGGAATATACAGCTCAGCCAAGGTCATCGTGACAAATTTGGAGAGAAGAAGTTTCAAAAGCATTATATGAAGTAAAGATCACATATCTTCCTGGTAAAATCTATGCGAGGTGTGAGAGAGGAAGAAATGGAACATGAACTTCAGACAGAGAATTACAGAGGGTACAAACTCTAAATCAAGTCAGAGAAAATTTTTCTGGCCCAAGGTGAGGAAATTTGACTCAGATAGGTACATCAGTACTGTTTTTGGGTGCTGATATCATTTCTTCTGCCAAGTTGCAATAGCTTAGGATATTGGATGGACCCTAATCTTACCCACAGAAACCCCAAGTCCTGTGTTCTTCCTAAACCCTGCTCTGTTTTCATACAAATATGAAATCTTATTTATTCTGTTTGAACTAGTAGGGTAGGATAGAGATAAGTGAGTAGAAGTGTCAATGACCTTTAAGCTCTTCTACATGATCTGGTTATGACTTATTGTGGGGAAAGTTGGTAAGAGCAAGGTCAAAGCAGGTAGGTAGAGAAGGAAGTCTCACAGAAGTAGCCTATACTTGCTACTAATGTTTCACAGTTATAGAGTCAGAAAGCAAGTAACTAATCAGGTTCCTGTGAATATGCTGAGGATATGTGTGTGGAGAAGCTTGTCTAAAGAGACATCAAAGTAAATTGCCCTGAAATAAGACTGGGAGGTTGGTGCTGTGATAGCACCAATAGTTCAGGAAAGGGATAGCATGGAACCCTAGTTTAGAATGGGCAAATGGGAATTTGTGCAGGTAATTCAGGGTATCACAGGCTCCTGGTAAACTCTTCATATATTCCTAACAATACAGCTCAAAAATAAAAAAAAAAAGTATTTATGTTAGGCTAGTACATTGATGTGGAACTGCCAGACATTCAAGTTATTTAGAAGGAGGCCTTTGTATGAAGGACATCATTGCTGAGAACAGATGGATCTTAGCTGAGAACAGAGAATAACAGAAAGATGTTTACTTGTGTTTTATTAACTATGCAAAGGCTTTTGACTCTGTGTATCATAACAAGTTAGAGATAACCTTGAGAAGAATGAGAATTTTAGAACAGTTAATTGTGCTCGTGCAAAACCTATACCTCGGCAATAAAGCATTTGTCCAGACAGATAATTGTGCAATAAGGGCACACTCCATACTTACTCAAACAGTATACTGAGAAAAATTTTGAGAAGCTGGACTATATGAAGAATATATTATCATCAGGATTGGAGGGCATTCCACAAGTTATGTCATGCAGATGATACAACCTTGTTTCCAGAAGGTGAAGAAGTGCTTGAAGCATTCATTGAAGAAGATCAAAGACTTAAATATGAGTTATATTTCAACATGAAGAAAATAAAAATTTTCACCACTGGGCCAAAAGGCAATATTACTATAGTTGGAGGAAAGAATGAAGTTGTCAATGAATTCATTTTACTTGGACCCAAAATCAACATCTACGGTAACAAAAGTCAAGAAATCAAAAGACATGTTACATTGAGGAAATCTGCTGTCAAAGGCCTCTGTGAATGCTAAAGAGCAAAGATGCCAGTGTAAAAGTGAAAGTGCATCTGAACCAAGTTATAGTACTTTCAGTTGCTTCACAACCATGTAAAAGTTTGACAAAGAATAAGAAAGAACTGATGCCTCCCAGTTGTAGTATTGGAGAAGAGTGTACTGACTATCTCATGAACTGCCAAAGGAACAAACAAAGCTCTCCTGGAGGAAGTTCAACCATGGTGCTTCTTGGAGGCAAGGATGGTAAACAACATCTTACATACTTTGCGAAGGCTTTCAGTCGGCACTGATCTTTGGGAAAAAAAAGTGTCATGGTTGGAAAAATGGCAGATTCATCAAAGAGAGGAAGATTCTCAATAAGATGAATCGACACAGTGACACAGTGACTAAAGCCATCGTGGGCTTAAGCATGGTGGAGATTGTGAGGATGGAGCAGTACAGGGCAAAGTTTTCATCTGTTTTTCATGGAGTAGTAATGAGTGACAGTCATCATGATATCAATTGATGACAACAACAATAGCACAGGAGCTCTGGTGGCATAATGTACAAACCCTCAGATGTTAACTGGAAGGATGTTAGTTGGAATACATCTAGTAGCTCTTCAGAAGAATGATTCAGCAATCTGCTTTATGAAGATAATAGTCTAAAGAGTCGAAGATGTTCTTCTCTGTTGCATCTGAGTCCTATGAGTCAAAGTCAACCTACTGTTATCAACAACAAAAACAATGACTACATGGATAGGATGGATGTATGGAGTTTAATTGCCGTTACCAGAATTTCTCAGTACACGCCCAGTGTTTCCCTGTTGGAGCCACTGGAGAATGTGGCACACAACAAGGTTAATGGTGAGACTGGATGCCATCTGAGTGTTCACACTCAAAGTTGCTCTGATTATATGATGTTTCAGGAAAAACTTGGACTATACCCCTTGAAACATCCTTGTCTATTGCTGAACTTATACTGAGATCAGGATTGATAAAAGAGACAGGCAATAGGGATTTGGTGTTTGTTTTCCTCTATAAATTGGGAGGAAGAGTTGCATTGATTGCACTTAGTACTAAACTTACGTTACTATAAATAGAAATCAGTGTAGTTGAGAACTATAATATTCAAAGTTGGAAGTTAAATATTCCAAACCAAACTCAAACAATAGTCTTTGAATACCCACTGCTGGAGAGGAGTGAGGGGTCAACTATGAGTTGGTTCTGACTGGACAACACATCACAGCAACATTGAGGTGATTACAATTGATAGAGATGATGTAGGATAAAAGAATAATTCTCTTCACAATGTGTAAAAGGCTCTAATCTTTACAGAGAGGAATGCGGCATCAGGATTGGAAGAAGAGTCATCAACAACCGACAGTATGAAGATAACACAACCTTGCTTGCTGAAACTGAGGAGGACCTGAAGTGTTTTGCTTCAAAATGTCAAGAGTTGTAGTCTGCAATATGTATTGAGGCTCAACATCAAGAAAACAAATTGGTCTTCTTCACTATTAGGCCAATTGGTGGCACCATGATAGATGGAAAAGACATTGAGGTCATTAACAATTTCAGTTTGCTTGGCTCCACAATCAATAATCTTGGCACCAGCAGTCAGGAAATCAAAAGGTGAATCACTCTGGGAAAAGCTGCTGTCAGTGACCTCTCCAAATTGCCGAAGAACAACAATGTCAGTCTAAAGACTAAGGCGTGCCTAATTTAGGCCATGGTTTTGCAATCGCTTGTTATGCATCAGAGAGTTGGACAATGACTAGGGATGACAGAAGAAGAATTGATGCCTTTGAGTTGTGGTGTTGGAGAAGGGTATTGAACTGCCAAGAGAATAAACAGGTCTGTCTGGGAGAGGGTGAAACCACGCTGCTCCTAGGACACAAGGATTTTTGAAGTTCAGTCTCCCATACTTTAGGCATATGGCCAGGAGAGACCAGTCCTTAGAGAAGGACATCATGCTTGGAGGGTTGGAGGGAGAGTGCAGGAGAGAGAAAGACCTTGGATGAGATCTATTGCTTCAGTAACTGGGATAATGGGGGTAGGTGTGCTGGTGACAGTGAGACTGACTCAGGAGAGGGGAAGGTTTGAGTCACAGCTGTTTCAATAGCACGGAACAACAGCAACAATAACAACAACCTTTATAGACGCTGACTGCTGTATCTTTCTTCTAAGGAGCAGTTGGTGAGTTTGGACCATTGATCTTCCAGTGGGAAGTCTAGTATTTTAACTACTGTACCACTGAGTATCCTGTATTTAGTCAAAATGAGCTCTTTTATCATTTGTAAGAAATGAAGACTTCCAATTCTCTGCCATATAGGAATTGCTTGAAAGACATTTACCAGAAGGGAGGATGGGAGTAATTGCTCCGTTTTAGGAACATTAGTGAGCTTTTTTGCAATTTTATAAAGTTAATGAGTTCATTATGTAGTTTCACAGTTTAAGTTTTTTGAAGTGTCATTAGCCTCTTGGGAAATTGCTCAGCTAACTTACTGGTTGTATAATGGTGCTAAAACATCAATCCTTTAAATTACTTGTATGTGTATGTGTGAGCAAGTAAATCTTTACTGACTCACCTTATCCTATTAATTGAGAAATCCTGATGAATAAGAAGAACACATAGAGCTATTAGCAAGAAGAGTGGCAGTTAATCTCAAAGCAGTGTACATATGGTAATACTTCCAAATAAAAAGAAGCAAGCATAAAGTATGTTTAAATGCAACAACCAAAAACAAGCATAAGAAAAGTGAACTGCAAACTCTAAGGCTGGAGACTTACTTTGAAAGCTAATGTTTTATAGCTAAGCTCGGAACACGTTTCCCCTCTGTTTAACTTGGCACAGAACGATGTCACCTTCAAGTGTTATTTATTGTGTATTCACTCAAGACATCACTGTATTAAGGAAGATGAACGTCTTAAAATTTTATTCTGGCTCTGATTCCTGTCCTCAAGATATAGTGTCTTCTTACTAGCATCATTTGACTGCTGTTGTGGCACTAAGAGCGTTTGGCAGCGATATAGACAACCGGGCTTTGCAGTGCATTTGCATAATAGAACTCACCCTGAATTATGGTGCAACAGAGGGGAAAGCACCAGACTAATTTGATTTGACATTTATGTACTGAAAATTTCTGACCCATGCCACCTCTGTGTTGCCAATGCGTGTTTTCACACAGAGCTGGGCTGAGTAGTTCTGAAGTGGAGAGGTGGAGCCAAGACTCCTCAAGGTAAAAAGGGAGTTAAAAAGGATGCTATTGCATTTGTTTTTCCAAAAGCCTGAAATTAGAGTTATGCTTGGGCTGTTCTGCTAATTCTGTTTTAGATTTTGGGAACTGGTGGTCCCTACCATTGGATGCTATTTGATCAGCATAGAAAAATAGATGACATTATCCTGTCTGTTCAAAACCAGGAGTTCTGTCCCATTTATTTTTATTGTTTTTGGCCACCATTGAGCTGCCCTTGGCTCATGGTGACTCCATGCACAATGGAATGAAACACTGGTCTTGCACTATCTCCACGATAAGCTGTGGATCGGATCATTTGATCCGTACATACAAAGTTATTGTTGGCTAATTCTTGAGAGATAAATCACTAGGCCTTTCTTCCTGGTCTATCTTGGCAGGACTGTAAGCTGGTTCATTATGTTTTGAATCTTTCCTCCTTCAACTGAGAGATTACATTTTCACTCCAGATACATCAGAATCTGTGTTTTATAAAGTATATATCAGGGTTGGTGGAAGATCCATCAACAATCTGTGTTATGCAGATGACACAACCCTGCTTGCTGAAACTGAGGAGGACCTGAAGCACCTGCTGCAGAGGGTCAAGGACTGCAGCCTCCAATATGGATTGAGGCTCAATGTCAAGAAGACAAAGATTCCCGCCACTGGACCAATTGGCAGCATCAGAATGGATGGTGAAGAGATTGAGATTGCTCACAGCTTTAGTTTACTTGGCTCCATGATCAACACTCTTGGCACCAGCAGCCAGAAAATTTAAAGACGTTTTGAGAACGGAAAGTCTGCTGTTAGGGACCTCTCCAAAGTACTGAAGAGCAATGGTGTCTCTCTGGAGTCAAAGATGCATCTGATACAGGCCATGGTCTTTGCTATTACTTGTTATGAATCAGAGAGTGGACAATGACTAGGGAGGATAGAAGGAGAATTGATGCCTTTGAGCTGTGGTGCTGGAGAAGAGTATTGAGTATACCATGGACTGCCAAGAAAACAAACAAATTCATCCTGGAGAGAGTTAAACCAGGCTGCCTCTTGGAGGCAAGGATTTTGAAGCTTTGTCTGACATACTTTGGACATGTTGCAAGGAGGGACCAGTCCTTGTAGAGGGACATCACACTTGGGAGAGTGGAGCGACAGCGCAGGAGGGGAAGACCCTCTATGAGGTGGATTGATTCCGTGACTGGGGTAATCGGGATGGGTGTATCAGAGGCAGTGAGATTGGCACAGGATAGAGCAGGATTTAGGTCTATTGCACATGGGATCACTATGAGTCGCAAGTGACTCGATGACACATAACGACAACAACATACATAAGCATACTAATATACTTAATCACCTGAGAATCTAACAGAATTACCTCAGAATTTTGTTAAAATACGGATTCTGATCCAGTATGCTTGGTGTGAAAATGTACATTCTTAGCAGTTTGTCAGACTGGAATGAAATGGGTTTGAAGTCTTGGTCTTAGATCTCAAAGTTGTGTTGAAGTCTGTAACAAGCAAGCCTGCACTGAGACAGATCAGTGGTGACTGTTCATAGGGTGTATTAGCTGAGAATCATTATGGGCTCACTGACATGGAAGTTCTACCACTGAGCTCCTTGTGCCTCCACACTTTTTCACTAGGGTGTCTGATACTGCAGTTGTCTGATACTATATACAGCTTTGTCCTGCTTGCAATTTTGTTCCACATAAGTGAGTCGAGTATGTAAAGCCAAAAGACACTGTTTAGTGAAGGCACATTTTCATTTCAGACTCAACATCTAAGTGCACATCTAAACCTGAAGAGAAATATCAGGTGAAAATACACAAATAAAATCACCTTAACTTTAGTTACACAAATATTTGTGCTTTTTGTCTTGAATTTGCCTATTTTTATTCTCTAAAGGAGAATCTACTTGACAACATGCTCATTGGCTTAATCAGTTTGATAGATTCATCTGGTTAGTTAACATGTTTGGCAGTATATCAATCCCTATAATCATCTATGGCAATTTTATTTTCTAATTAAAAATTGAACATGTAAAGTGTTGATTTTTTCCATCTTTTGAGTTTTCCTGAATTGTTTAATGTTGAGTGTTCCTATGGGAATAAAAGGCTGATTTTGATAACCATATTTATAAGACATTAGGGTTATTGTTTATAGTTACATCATTTATATTGTTATAATTTCATTTATAAGATATTAGAGTTAGTGAAAGGAGCTGTGCGAGAAGAATGCTTAAGTACTTGGCTGTGAAGCAAAAGGTTGGCAGTTCAGATCCACCTACAGGTTCCAATAAAGAATGACCTGGTAATCTGTTTCCATTTATATTAAACGACTGGGAAAAAACCTCACTGCTGATAAGTCTGTTCCAATTAACAGCCACCTTGCACTATGTTTCAAGACTGTTAACCCTACATGTTATGTACTGTCACAGTACATCCGGCTGCTAGCCCGAAAGTCCAGCAGTTTAAATTCATTAGCTGTTTTGAAGAAGAAAAAGAGACAATCTCCTCCCTTAAATATCACAGCCTTGAAATCCTGTGAATGGTGGCTATAAATTGGAACAGACTTACTAGCAGTGGAGAATGCAAAAGATCATTACAAAGATTTTTGTACAAGGAAGAAAAAAACCTTTTGAGGAAGAAAAGACTGATATGTATGTCAGAAAGGACTCTGGATATTGCAGTAGAGTGCTAAGAATACAAAGCAGAGGGAAGAAATCAGGAAGTTAAAGAGCTGAACAGAGGATTTCAGAGGACAGCTCAGGAAGACAAAGCAAAAAGTTATAAGAAAATGTGCAAAAATCTGGTGTCAGAAAAACAAAAGAAAGAAACTTGCTGAGCAGTTCTTAAGATGAAGGATCTGAAAAACAAATTCAAGATTTGAGCTGCAATATTTTAATGGCCCAGGAGTCATCAAAAGAAGGAAGGAGTACAAAGAATTTCTGTACCAGAAAGAACTGGTTGACACAGAAGAATTTAATGATACAATACAGGATCAAGAGGCAATGGTGATGAAGGAGAAAGAGAAGGCTACTCTAAAGTAATTGGCAAAAAATAAGGTCACAGGGATTGATGGAATATCAATTGACATATTGCCAAGAAATCAGGAGGACAACTACTTGGCCAATGGACTTGAAAAGACCCATATTAAACCCCATCCCCAAAAAATGATGATACAATAAGTGTGAAAATTATAGAGTAGTATCATTAGTATTACATGTAATCAAAATTATGCTGAAGATTATCCAAAACTGACTGGAACAGCACATCAACAAAGCACTACCAGAAATACAAGTTAGGTTCAGAATAGGCCGTGGGACTAGGTATATCATTATCAATGTCAGATGGATCTTTGCTGAAAGCAGAGAGTAACAGAGGAATGTCTTATCTATGTTTCATTGACTATACAAAAGCATTTGACTTTGTGGATAACAACAAATTGTGGCTGACCTTAAGATGAATAGGAATCCCAGAACACTTGCTTGTGTTCATGGGAAACCTATCCTTGGACCAGGAAGCAGCTGTCTGAAAGGATTAAGGAAACATTGCATGGTTCAAAATCAGGAAAGGAGCGTCAGGAATGTCCTTTCTCCACACACTTTCAATATATATTTATATATTAATGATATGATATTATATGATATTTAACTTACCTATATATGT
>NW_006399849.1:9870417-9879711 GCF_000299155.1 Elephantulus edwardii | reverse complement strand
GTCTTTTGGAAGCCCCACACATAGATTGAGATTATTGACAGTTTTTCAGCTTGGTTGGTTCCACAATCAACATTCTTGGCACCAGCAGTCAGGACATCAAAAGATGAATTGCACTAGGTAAATCTGCTGTTAGGGACCTCTCCAGAGTGCTAAAGAGGCCAAGATGTACCTGATCTAGGCAGTCTTTGCAATTATTTGGTATCAGAGAGCATCAGAGAGCTGGATAATGACTAAGGATGACAGAAGAATCTATGCCCTTAATGAAAAGAAATATTTTTATACTAGTTTATTTACAAAATGCAAATGCATTGTTTTTTACACCAGAACATTCCCATTTCCCTCACCCTCCCACCCATCAAATTGTATGATCCCGTTATTAATTCCCCACCCCTGTACATCTTCATCTATCTGCTTCCATCCTCCTCTGGTTCCCTTCCCCTTTTGGATCCTCATACTCATTCTACAATAATGCTTTTGAGCTGTGCTGTAGAAAACTATTGAACATTTCCCATGCACTGCCAAGAAAAGAAACAGATCTGTCCTGGAAAGGGTGAAACCAAGTAATTTCTTGAAGGTAAGAATTTTGAAGCTCTCACATACCCTGGGCATGTTGCAAGAAAGTACTATTCCTTGGAGAATGACGTCATGCTTGGAAGGGTGGAGGGAGGGTGCAGTAAAGGAAGACCTTGAAAGAGATGGTTTGACACAGTAACTGGGGCAAAAGGAGTTTACTTTTGTAGGAGAGTGAGATTGGCTCAGGATAGGAAAGTGTTCGGAGCTACTGTATGTAGGTTGCTATGAGTCACAGGTGACTCAGCGGCACATAGGAACAACAACAACAACGACTTCATGTCAGGGCTCCTTCCTGTAAGTAATATGGCCTAGAAAACCATTCAGGGCAGTGACATGAGATCATTATAAGCCTAAGTAAGTTGATGACATCAAACAACACTGGGGTTAGAGATACCTGAAAATTTTTAATATCCATAATATACATTTTTGTTTCAATTTTTCTGCATAAATATGATTTATGTTAATCAAAATATATTCTGATAATGAAATTAAAAATTCTCAAGATTCTCCCTAATTTTTTTCCTTGCCCAATATGTAGCTTTTTTCTTTAAAAGGCACATATTGTATATATTTCTGTTTTCTTCATATCATTTTTATTAGTACATCTTACCCTACAAATAGTTGTTGTTGCTAGGTCCTGCCAAGCCTACTGTGGCTCATAGTGAATCTATGTACAATAGGTTGAAACCTTGCCCAATTTTGTGCTATTCTCACAATATCTACTCAAGATCACTGCTGCAGTTACTCTATCAATCCATCTTGTTGAGATTTTATAGCAAGATGTGTTTTCCAAGCATTGGCACTTCTAGATAACATGCCCAAAGTATGTGAGATTAAGTTTCATTATTCTTGTTTCCAAGAAACATCTTGGCTGAACTTTCTTTGGTGTATATTCTTTTGATCAACTTTCTTCAGCATATATTTGTTTGATCTTTTGACAATCCATGAGGTATCAGTTCTACTTCAGCCGACAATCATGTACATATGAAACAATTCAAAACACCAGGAGCAACTCAGTCTTCAAACTGACAACCTAGCCTGTAGAATCAGAGGCTATTCAAACTATGAGAGGCATAAGGTTTTCTACCTATTGTGAGTTTATTTTTGAAGAGTAAAGCTTTAAGTGAAAGTTTACACTGACTTCTTTCAGACTCCAAGGTCTGTAATTGAACTTGGACAATGATCATAATTACAATTGAAAACAGACTTAAGAGGGAAAGTTAAAGTCTTAAAAATGATTGAGCCTGAAAAGGGCTAGTCAGATCACTTATAATAGAGCTATATGCATAACGTACTATTTGAGCTCTGCAAATGGTATTAAAAAATCGTGACAAAGCCAAAATTGGATTCAGCATATAGTTTTCATTGGCTTCTTCCTTAGCTATTTGTCCTTTTTGCTTTCTGAACCTTATGTGACTCCAGATCAAATCTTACATTTCAGAGCAGTCTTTGAAAGATAACTGGAAAAGCAAGTGACCCATAAAGCCTGAGACAAAACATCAGGACTGCTTAAGATGTTGTTGTTGTTACGTGCTGTCGAGTCGTTTGCAACTCATAGTGACCCTATGTACAATAGCCCTAAACCCTGCTCTATCCTGTGCCAATCACACTGCCTCTGACACACCCATCCTGATTACCCCAGTCTCTGAATCAATCCACCTCATAGAGGGTCTTCCGCTCTTGCGCTGTCCCTCCACCCTCCCAAGCATGATGTCCCTCTCCAAGGGCCTGTCCCTCCTTGCAACATGCCCAAAGTATGTCAGACAAAACCCCAGAATCCTTACCTCCAAGGAGTAGCTTGGTTTAACACTCTCCAAGATGAATCTGTTAGTTTTCTTGGCAGTCCATGGTACGTACATCCAATACTCTTTTCCAGCACCACAGCTCAAAGGCATCAATTCTCCTACTGTCCCCCCTAGTCATTGTCCATCTCTCTGTTGCATAACAAATGATTGCAAAGGCCATGGCCTGTATCAGGCTCACCTTAGTCTCCAGAGAGACACCGTTGCTCTTGAGTACTTTAGAGAGGTCATTAACAGCAGACTTTCCCATTGCAATATGTTTTTTCATTTCCTGGCTGCTGGTGCCAAGAGTGTTGACCATGGAGCCAAGCAAGCTGACGCTGTGAACACTCTCAATCTCTTCGCCATCCATCCTGATGCTACCAATTGGTCCAGTGATGAGAGTCTTTGTCTTCTTGACATTGAGCCTCAGTCCATATTGAAGGCTGCAGTCCTTCACCCTCTGCAGCAAGTGCATGAGGTCCTCCTCAGTTTCGGCAAGCAGGGTTGTGTTATCTGCATAATGCAGATTGTTAATAGATCTTCCACCAACCCTGATGCCACAATTCTCCTCATAGAGCCCAGCCTCCCGGATAATCTGCTCTGCATACAGGTTGAAAAGGTATGGAGACAGGACATATCCCTGTCATACACCCTTCCCAATTTTGAACCATGCAGTGTTACCCTGCTCTGTTCTGACGACTGCCTCCTGGTCCAAGTATAGGTTTCTCATTATCAAGTGTTCTGGGATTCCCGTTCTTCTCAGAGTCAGCCACAGTTTGTTTTGATCCACACAGTCAAACGCCTTGGCATAATCAAGGAAACATAGACATTCTTCTGGCATTGCCTGCTTTCAGCTAAGATCCATCTAACATCAGCTACAATATCCCTAGTACCACGACCCCTTCTAAACCCAGCCTGGACTTCTCGCAATTCTCTGCTGATGTGCTTCTCCAGTTGTTTTGGGATAATCTTCAGTAGAATCTTGCTTGCACGTGAAGTCAATGATATTGTTCAGTAGTTTCCACACACTGTTGGGTCACCCTTCTTTGGAATGGGAACAAATATAGATCTCTCCCAGTCAGTTGGCCAAGTGGTTGTTCTCCAGATTTCTTGACACCCAAAACCATACTTCAAGGGTCTATTTGGGAAAATAAACAGAGTCTGAGAATCAAAGTAGGAGGAGCAAGGAAAGGTAGAGAGCAAGGGAAGAAATCATCGAATGATTACTGTTTGTACTTTTCCTCTCCTCTTCATCAATCAAATAAATGACCTTCACTTTATTTTTCATTATTTCTGAAAGGCTCAGCATATGTTTTGCATCAAATTGTTCCTCTCTCTATCATGTCTTCTTGTTTCTTTTGTGAGCCCTTGAGTTGGAACCAATTCATTGCTGATCTTCCAGCCTGTTTTCAGAGACAGTAAACCACATAAGAGAAGATTAACCCTTTCTCACATGGAGCAGTGGATTCAAACTACTTGCATTGAATTCTCACCACTAGCTTTCCAGAGCTCCTTGAGGGTCATGTCTTGACGGCCTCTTTTAACTACTTCCCTATTTCTAGCTGCTTAGCTCCTTTGTTTCCAAGTGCCAAATTCTGGACAAAAAAAAATCAGGTCATATTTTTCCATTAGGGCAGAGTTATAAGAGCAACCTATAGATGACTTGCATTTAGAAAGAAACATTCCTATTCAATTAAAAAGATGCTAATGCACCATAGGGGTGGTCAAGTCTGCCTGCTTCATAAAGGCCATCTACTCCCATCAATAATATCCATAGTCCCACAGTTTAAAAGTGATATATGATAGGGTATTATGGTTATCACAAGAGTCTAGAATGAAGGGTGTATAGTGGAGTGTACTTTGGGTGGGGGAATTGTATACCAATGAAGGAATTTTGCTAACTGTGGGGAGGAGTGGGCAGGGAGAAAAGTGCAACAATGAATGAATGGAAATCCAAAATCTCTGTGAATATTCATTAAAATTAATAAAATAATATCCATAGTCCCAACCAAATAGTTGTTGGGTCAGACATACCACCTACAGGCTCCTGCACCTATTTCTAGGAATCATTGGGTGTGTTAGTTTTTTGTTGACTGACAGCCTTTACTCACAGTTGTGAGGTATATTAGGAAAATATGTTGGAGAGTGGAGAAGACAAAGATTATTACATAATGCAAGTTCAGGTTTAAATGCAAATTCAGGTTTAGTCCAGCAATCTCAAGCCAGGATAACAAGGCACAATTCCTCAATTGTGACAGTCTGAGTTTAGTTTGGAGGACAGATGCAAGAAACCTCTGGTTTCCTCAATAATTAAGCATACTTTAGCTCAAAGCAGTTTTATACTAACTTTTTCTTTAATTATCTGGAAAGCAAAACCTTTAACTTTGGCTTTTATCTCCAGGGTCCCTCTGGTTACACCTTGCCATAGAGTCTTTACAGAAGTACCCCAGTCCCTTCACTGCAGTGCCACAGTCACTTCACATTCTCTTCACTACTCTTGTTGTCGAGGCACTTCAAGAGTATAGAAAGCTCTCTTTTTTTATATTGGTCCCACAGCTGTTGATGATTTTCAAGACCATAAGGTAGCTGGAGACCATGCCTTCCTCAATGGGGGCTAATGTAATGATAGAAAAGCCAATTTTTAGGTTTTCTGACCAAACTAATTATCTGTGGCTAAATATAAGTTGTAGGTCATATGGTACAAATATGGCCATTTATACCACAGGGGCTGTTGTGGGTAGGAGATTTTCTTCAGGTCTTATAAATCTCATAGTGACTCAGAGGAGATAAAGTCACACTATTAAGAGGGATGAGAGAGCTTCTTGTATTTGTTCCAAGACTATTTCCTTTCTACCTTAATGCTTCTGCTGAACTCAAGTTGAATAAATTAAATTTTCTTGGCTTTTAGGGGATAAGAAAAGAGCTTTTAAATATGTATAGTTTTTTAAACAGGTATTTCTTACTCCACAGAATAAAATGTCAGTGGGGAAAACCCCTGTTATTTATATGTTGTATAGTGTGAAAAATGCTAAAAGAGTGCTTGAATTCTGATTTTGTTCTCTGTCAATACTCATTTTCCCCTCTTCTAACATAGCACACACCATCAGATTAAGTTCTACTCATACAGATCTTCTACCAGGTTTCTAGGCTTTAAATCTTAATGGGAAGAGGTTGCCCATTTTTCTCCCCTGAAAGGCTAAACCTAATGGAGATATGCAAACTTTTGGTTAGCAGTGGCAGCACACTACAGTCTTTGGTTGCATAACTTGATGGTTATTATTGTGTATCCTGAGCCAGAACCAACCTATAGCTGACTCTCCAGTGGAGTTTCAGAGGCAGTTAATCACTTAAGAGACTTCCCATCTTTCTCCCGTGGTGCAGCTGGTGGATTTGAACTGTGTGCCTTTGGGATTGCAATGCAGTGTTGTACCACTAAACCAGCAGAGCTCCTTAATTTGATATTATTTGTTAGATTTTATTTGTTTTTTCTTTTTAAATATAGCATTTACATTAGGATTCTTAGAGACTTTTAAGTATGACAGGAAAAGTAGAAGGTGACTGAGTTTTCTTTGGATTTTTAGTTCTTTCTTTTGGAGTTTATCTTTCAATATGACTATTGCTAACCACTGTTTGACATGTCAATGGGTGGGAACTTGATATGTGAATGGGGTGTGTTAACCTAGCCACAAGGAGATTGGCTATCTACCATTCCACAAGGAGATTGGCCAGTTCCAACAGTCTACAAGGGGATTGGCTAGTCTTGCCATTGAGCAAAACAGCAATGAAAAACAGACAGATCTTCTGGCACCATTGAAGAGAGAACAAGACAATGTAGGATACTCTTCTTGCTCCAGCTATACCTACAACAGCAACACCTATTGCTGAACTGGACGTGAGATGAGATCTGGAGGGAGGACAGTTAATATTGCAGGAAGGAGAGCTTTGTTGGACAACTGGGGGTGAGAAACTTAAACTGTCAGTAGTGAGAACACAAGCCACGAGCCTTGAGGATGAGGTGCCTGATGCACATTTTGGGAGCTGTCTTGACTGTATTCTGTTAACAATCTGGATTATAATCTTTTGTCTTCTCCAATATGGTTCTGTGTGGACTGTGAGCTATTGCATCAGATTTTGGGCATAGCAAAGCATTAAGGTAGATAATAAGATGAGTAGAAAGAGGAATCAGAGTGGAGGGTTCATATCTAATCATGGGAATTGGTTTTGTGCTATTGATATTGTTGACAGGAACAGTTCCCCTTAGTGAAGTCAGTAAAGGTCAGATATGGCTGCCCCACATCGTCTCCACTCTTTACATATCTTAAGGCTAATGTTAAAAAGTTTCAGTTGCATTGATGATATCTGTCAGACAGTTTGATGAGCTTCATGTATTGGGAACTAAACGAATGGTTAGAAAAAGGTAATTGCCACGCTTCTCCAACATACTTTTCTTAGCCTGATAATGCTTCTGGATTGGGTGAGAGGAAATGGGATGAATAAGACAGGAATAGATATTTTACATTGTTGTGGAGTTGGCTTCAACTTATCATGACCCTATATGTATCAGAATGAAGCATTGCCAGTTCTAGGCCATCTTTATCATTGTTAAGACCATTATTTTAGCCATAATGCCAATTTATGTCATTGGTAATTTCCCTCATCTTTGCTGGCCCTTCACTTTAACAAACGTGATATCCCTCACTGACAATTAGTCCTTCTTGATACTCACTTCCAAAGTGAGTCAAAGTCTTGAACAATATTTTCTGATCTATAGGGCTAATTTTCAGAAGTAGTTTGGCAAGATTTTTCTGTTAGTCTATTTTAGTATGAAAAACTCTATGACACATATCATTCGTGACTTTGTTGATATTTAGAATATAGGTGTCATAACTTCCAGCATCATAGCAACATACAAGCTACCATCATATAATAATTTGTCAGACAGGTTGTTTTTAGGTTTTTTTCAAGTCATGTATGACTCACAGGAAATCTGTGAACAGGACTGAACTCTGTCCTATCCTGTGCCATCCTCTTCATCTCTGACACACTTGCACTCATTAGGGGGACTATTTTATAGACATACTAATACACTAATACAAATGTTTCCTAGTCACATGCTAAAATTATTTAATATTTTCATTGCCAATGCAAGATAGACCTTGGCAGAAAGCAAAGAGCACCAGAAAAATGTCTGTTTCATTGACTATGCAAAAGCATTTGACTGTGTGGATCACACCACATTTGGCTAACCTTGAGTATGAGAATCCCAGAACACTTGATTGTGTTCATGAAAAACCTATATTCAGACCAGGAAACAGTCCTCAGAACAGAAAAAGGAAACACTGCATGATTCAAAATCAGGGAAGGAGAGCATCAAGGATGCATCTTGTCTCCATACCCCTTCAATTTATATGTGGAACAGATCATTTGAAAGGCTGGGCTTTATGAGGGAGAATGTGGCATCAGAATTGGGGAAAAATTTATCAACAGCATACATTATGTAGATGACACAACCCTGCTTGCTGAAACTGAGGAGGCACTGAGGTGCTTGCTGCAGAAGGTCAAGGATTGTAGTCTTCAATATGGATTGAAACTCAACATCAAGAAGACAAAGATTTTCATTACTGGGCCAACTGGAAGCACCGTAATAGATGGAGATGAGATTGAGGTTGTTAACAGTTATAGCTTGCTTGGCTCTACGATCAACATTTTTAGTACCAGCAATCAGGAAGTGTCAGGAAATCAGAAGATGAATTGCATGGGGAAAGTCTGTTGTCAAGGACCTCTCCACAGTACTGAGAAGTGATGATGTCAGTCCAGAGAATAAGGGGTGCTTGATCCAGGCCAATGTTGTCATTGAGTACCATCAAGTTGGAATTGACCCATAGCTGACCCTCCAGTGGGTTTTTAGAGGCAGTAAATCACACAGGAAAAGATTGCCCATCCTTCTCCCATGCAGCAGCTGGTGGATTTGAATTTTGAACTGCATGTCTTCAGGATTGCAGCATAGCGTCTTACCAGTAGGTCACCAGAGCTCCAGGCCATGGTCTTTGTTATTACTTGCTATGCCTCAGAGAGCTGGACAATAACTAAGAATGTCAGAAGAATCAATGCCTTCAAGTTGTGATGCTGGAGAAGAGTCTTGAATATGCCATGGATTGCTAAGTAAACAAACAGATATGTCTTAGAGACAGTGAAACCAAGTTTCCCTTTGGAGCTGGAATTTTGAAGCTCTGTCTCACATACTTTGGGCATGTGGCCAGGTGGGACCAGTCCTTGGAAAAGGGCATCATGCTTAGAAGGGTGGAGGAAAAGCACAGGAGAAAAAGATCCCAGATGAGATGGGTTGATAGAGTAACTGGGATAATGGAGGGAGATGTTTTGGAGTTAGGGAGACTGGCTCAGGATAAGGCAAGCTTCAAAGCATAGGGTCATTATGCATTGCAGACAATTCAATGGCACATAACAGCAACAACATAACTTATTAAAATATGTGCCATGTTCCAGATCTTTGATGTTTCACTAACACCAGATAATACTTACTTATATTGTTTTATGAATTCTAAAACCAAGTATCCAGATGTTAAGCAACTTACTTACCTTCCATATGCAATGAGAGAAGGGGAAATTGCCATCCAGATCTGTTCTTTTGTAGCTAAAATTTGGGTCTGTGAGCCATGCTATACATTCTGTTTGTGTTCCAGACTTGGGTGTGAGATTCAGGGCTTGGACCTCTGGGTGAAGAAAATGGCTTACCAGTAACAGAAGAATTTGTGATCGTTTATAAGTCCAGCCCTCAACTTTCCCCATCCCCGAAAAAAATCTCTTTATCACATACGTGGTATATAAATGATATTATTAGAGTCTTTAGTTGCTCAGGTTTAGGAGAAACTGGAACCCTGATTCACTGTTGGTGGGAGTGTAAAATGGTGCAACCCCT
>NW_006399849.1:9868086-9869484 GCF_000299155.1 Elephantulus edwardii | reverse complement strand
CCCAAAATCTCTGTAAATGTTTATGAAAATTAATAAAATATAGGAAAAAAAGAAGTCTTCTTCTGGCTTCTAAAATGATCTATATACTATCTCACACAAAAGCCTTACTCTTTTCATATATCCTTTTCCATAGTTGTTGTTGATTGCTGTCAAGTTGAGCACAACTCATAATGAGCCTATCAACAAAAAGCCTGAAGCTTTTCTATAACTATTATTTTTTATCAAAGTCCATAGAGTTTCCACAGGCATGTTGTTTAGAAAGTGGTTGACACTCCTGCTTCCATAACACTAAGTCACAATTATTAAAAATGGTAGTCGATATGCCTTTTATCATTTGTTGGAAAATTAGTTTTCCAAGGGCTTCACTCTTAAGTCTGTATTTTATTCTACAGTTAGAAAGAAGTACTGAAATACAGCAGTCACAAGCTGAGTGAGGTAGTGCTTGCCCATAGATGCAGGAGATATGTTTTTCCCTTGATGAGCTGTTCTTGAAGCAGAAAGCTGAGAGAGGTAGACAAGGAACAAGAAGTGTATGACTCACTGTTTATCCCATCAAGTTCCTGTGATAAAGTGTGCTCACTAGCTCTATTTTTGTAAAATATCATTCATTTTCCCTTTCTAATGGACAACTTTGGTGCACAAGTTAATAGTTTTCCTGAACTGTATTGTTCTTTGAAGGGAGCAAATGATAAAATAGCTCATCAGATAGTTATAGACTGAATGTTCTTCAATCCAAAGGGAATAATTATAAAATAGCTCATTGGATAGTTATTGTCTGAACTCTCTGCAAAACAAAAGGAGAAGGAAACAATAAAGAGACGGGAAAGAAGAATGAACCTTAGAATTTCAGTGTTAACTGATTCATCTCCTTTTGCTTCAAAAGCAACATATAGAAATTTAGTATTTCTTCCATGTCACACAGGATTAGAAACTCTAGAACTCTATCCACTCCTAATTCTGTTTTATATAGAAAGGTTTTAAAAATTTTGTTGTTTTTTAAATATACATAGTTTTATAACAACTATGAGTTGATTGTGACATAAGGGCACATAAAAACAACAGCAACATGTTTGTTATGTACAAATTGAACCACATTTATAGCTGTCCCTCCAGTAAGTTTTTGGTGGCTGTAAATCTCGTGGAAGGAGATTGCTCATCTTTCTCATGCAAGTGGCTGGTGGACTCAAACCCATGTCTTTGGGTTGGCATGGATTTATCACTAGTCCTGGGATATGGGAAAGGGAGCAATAAACAGGGCAAACATGTTCTAAATTTAAGTTAAATATTTTGAGAGCAAGGTGTTGAGCGATTTTGATGACTATGTGTCATTGTTGAAGTATTCTCCTTGCCATTTTTCCATGTGCTAAATGCCAACTTCTTTTTCTCTGGTACCCTAAT
>NW_006399849.1:9853442-9866776 GCF_000299155.1 Elephantulus edwardii | reverse complement strand
TGTTGACAGCTTCAGTTTGCTTGTCTCCACAATCAACACTCTTGGTACAAGCAGCCAGGAAATTAAAAGACAAATTGCATTAGGAAAGTCTGTTGTCAGAGACTTCTCCAAGGTACTGAGGAGCAACAATGTCAGTCTGGAGACTAAGGTGTGCCTGATCCAAGCCATGGTCTTTGAAATTACTTGCTATGCATCAGAGAGCTGGACAATGACTGGGTATGATAGAAGGAGAATTGATGCCTTTGAGCTGTGGTGGCAGAGAAGAGTATTGAATATACTGTGGACTGCAAGGAGAACAAAGAAGTTCATCCTGGAGAAGGTTAAGCCAGGATGCTCCTTGGAGGCAAACATTCTGAAGCTTTGTCTCACATACTTTGGGCATGTTGCAAGGCAGGATCAGTCCTTGGAGAAGGATGTCACACTTGGGAGGGTAAGGAAGACCTTCAATGAGATGGATTGATTCTGTCACTTGGGTAATGGGAATAGGCATGTTGGAGACAATAAGATTGGCAAGGGATAGAGCAGGGTTTAGGGCTGTTGTCACTATGAGTCACAAGTGACTCAATGACACATAACAACAACAACAAAAACATACATTTGTTTCTATTTCACGAGACTGCCTGAGAAAAATTAATAAACAAAATAGAATTAGTTTCCTCAACTCTATTTGATTGAAATATTGAACAATTTAAGGAGCTCTGGTGACCTACTGGTAAGAAACTGCACTGCAATTCCAAAGGCACACAGTTTGAATTTTTCGGCTTCTCTGCACAAGGATGGGCACTAGTGGGAAGACTTTTATGCTGGAGTCAGACTCAAGTTGTAGTTCTCAATATGCTACTAATTAGCTGTTTGACACTGAGCAGTAACTATATGAATTAATTCTGCCTAAGATGAAGGAGGGAGCTCTGGTGGCCTAATGGTAAGAAACTACACTATCATACTGAAGGCATGTGGTTTCAACCCACCAGTTGCTCTGCAGGAGAAGATGGGTAATCTCCTCCAGTGTGATTAACTGCCTCTGAAAACTCACGTAAGGGTCAGACATTAATTTCTTCGGATGTGACAGTACAACAACAGCAACAAGATATGGGGACTCTGGTAGCCTACCTCAAGAAAGCTCAGGTGGCCTAGTGGATAGAAGGTTGTGCTGTCAACGCAAAGGTTTGCTGTTTTAATCTACAAACTGCTCAGTAGAAGAAAGACAAATTCCTCCTGTATAATTTATAGCCTCTGAAAACCAACAGGTGGGGTCAGTTGAGTTTCATCTCAATAGCAAAAATAAACAAAATGAGAAAGGTAAAAAATCTCTCAAGATACCACCCAAACCAGAAGGCTACACTGACATTCCCTTACATTGGCTATAAATGTCAAATAGAAGATTTAAGCCTAAGGCTATTTTTGTAGTTATATTTGCTGTGTTTTGGAAGTATCAGTTTTTTCAGGATTACTATAGAAAACAACTCATAATTAATTTGAGTCTATTTCTATCTATCCATTTTGTTTGTTGTGTACTGTCAAGTGAGAACTGCCTTATAGCTGACTCTTCAGCAGGTTATCAGAAGCAATAAACTGCACAGAAGGAGATTTCCCATCTTTCTCCTGCAGAGCAGCTGGTAGATTCGAGCCATGTGCCTTAGGGATTGCAGCACAGCTTCTTACCACTAGGCCACCAGAGTACCCTGGCATTTTGTTTGTTCTTTTAGTCTGTCAGCTGTTCAAATATTATTGTTGTTGTTGTGTACCATAGAGACACAATCGACCCCTAGCTGACCCTCTGGTGGGTTTTCAGAGGCATTTAATCACACAGAAGGAGATTACCCATTCTTCTCTTGTGGAACAGCTGTGGCCTTGAATTGCATGCTTTTGGGATTGCAATGCAGTTTCTTGTCACTTGGCCACCAGAATATCACAACTCAAAGATATCAATTATGTCATCCTTAGTTACTGCTCAAATTTTAGATGCATAGGAAGTAATTAAAAAGACCATGGCTTGGATCAGGTATATTGTTAAGTGCCATCAAGCATGACACATAGGGACCCTGTGAACAAAAGACCTGAACCCTGTTCTATTACTACTGTTGTTTCTCTAAGTTCATAGAGTTTCTAGAGGCATGTTGTTTAGGAAGTGGATACCACTCCTGCTTCCAAGTCTTTCTTAATCTGGGAGCTCCACCCAACTCTGTGAACCATGGATAACCATAATGGCATTTGACACACCAGTGGCGCAGCATTCAGCATCCCCAAGTTACATCAATAGAGCAAATTGACAGATCAGTGCTATACCACGTAGAAGATTGTTTATTCCAAACACAATTAACACCAACTGACTTTTAAATACACAGGTCTGCTTACCAGGCTTTTATTGGCTCTAAACAAGAGGCTTCCACCTCACAACTCATTGTTATCCAAATCCTGCACATCCAATCAGCTCACACATGGTTGTGTACAAATAGAAACAACCAAACAGTCTACACACAACCCTTAACCAAAACAAGAAGAACCCACCTTATAGAATCTGACCAGTTCACACATAAGTCTCCAAACTGGAGATTTAGTCAGGTTCCAGATGACTTTTAAATACACAGGCCCAACAGACAGATGAAGAAATGTTCAAAATCACTGGCAATAAGAGAGATGAGAGTCAAAACCACAATTAGACACCATCTCACTCCAGTAGCAGTGGCAAAGTTTCACAGGTTAGCAAGTAATAAATGTTGGAGAGGATGTGGTGAGATAGAAACTCTTATACATTGTTGGTGGGATTGTAAAATGGTACATCTGGTCTGGAAGGCAGTTTGGTGCTTCTTCAAAAAGCACCAAAATTTTTCCATAAAAATTCTATATGACTCAACTATTCTACTTCTTGGAATATATCCCAAGGAACTGAAAACTGAGGCACAAACAGAGACTTGTACGCTGATGTTCATAGAAGTGTTATTCACCATTGCAAGAACGTGGAAATAGTACAGATTCCCAAACACAATTGATAGGGTTGAGAAATTATGGTGCATTCACACAATGAAATACTACGCAGCAAGCAGGAGAAATGATTTTGAAATTTATGCGGGAGGAACTGAAGAGTGGTATGTTGAGTGAACTAACTCAGTCCGATAAGGAAAAATACTGTATATAAATAATTATTTTAGAATGAATATGAGGATTCAAGGGGGAGGAGAGCACAAGAGTGAGGATGTGAAGAGACAGAAAGTTAATCATAAGGTTGCACAATTTGATGAGTGGAGTGTGTATGAAGGAAATGGGGAAGATTTGGTGTGAAAAACAATGTATTCAGACTTTGTAAATAAAACAGTGTAAAATTAAAATAAATAAATATATGAACCCACCTAGTAGGTTCAGACTGGTTCTAAACAAGATACTTCCAGCTCACACATTCAAGTATACCTTAGTTTTTAAACTTACATCCTTGCTCTTTAGCACTTTGAAAAGTTTCTTGATGGCAGATTTTCCTGATGTAATGTCTTTGATTTCTTTACTGCTGGTACCATGGATATTGATAGTGGATCCATTTTTAAAATAATTTACTTTTGAAAACCCAATGGATAGCAGAAGACCATCATCTTATATAGTGTGGTAAGATGAACCTCTCATGTTGGAAAGCCCTGAAATTGCAACCATGGGAGAATTGCCTCCTCAAAGTAGAGTTGACTGTAATACTGTGAAAGGAGTAAAACTGTCAGAGTTCTGTAGACCCTTTTTTTGAAAAGGAATTTGGCATAGAAATTTTAGATAAATGTGATAGGTTTGTGCAAGTCAGAATATGTATAGGGTGGGAAAGGTAGGTTGAGAAGGAGAATTGTCAAATACAACATGGGAACTTAAATGTTATCTGATGAAAAGTTATCCTTAAAATAAGTGATAGGCTTTTGTCAAGATCAGAACTGAGAAGGCAGAGAAGATGGGTGCGAACGGATACATAAGGAAGACATAATATCCATTTCAGGCAAAGGTCCAGGAGTTCAGACCAGTATTTCTGGTTCCTAGTAATCAGCTTGCTTGGCTCCACAATCAACACTCTTGGCACCAGCAGTCAGGAAATCAAAAGGTGAATTGCATTAGGGAAATCTACTGTTAGAGACCTCTCCACAGTACTAAGGAGCATTGATATCAGTCAAGAGCCTAAGATGTGCGTGATTCAGGCCATGGTCTTTTAACTTATTTGCTATGCATCAGATAGCTGGACAACGAATAAGAAGACAGAAGAAGAATCGATGCCTTTGAGTTATGGTGCTGGATAAGAGTATTGAACTGGACCATGAACTTTGGGGAGAACATATAGGGCTGTCCTAGAGAGGATGAAACTAATCTGCTCCTTGGAGGCAAGGATTTTCAGGGTCTACTTCACATATTTTGGGCATGTGCCAGGAGGGACCAATCCTTGGAGTAAGATATCATGATTGGAAGGGTAGAGGAACAGCATAGGAGAGGAAGACCCAGACGAAATGGATTGACTCAGTAATGGGAGTAGGTGTGTCAGAGTCAGTGAGACTGGCTCAGAGATATTAAGCATGGGGTCATTTTAAGTCATAGGCAACTCAATGTACATAAAAACAAACAACAGCAACAATTGCTATTAAAAAACAAACTATGACATTTCAAAACTTAGAGCAGGAAATCCTAGAGAAAACCACTTCACTGATCACTGCATCACATTTGTTACCATTTGGTCTGCCCGTGACTCCAGAAAGCATCCTAGGCCTGTTCTGCTAAACCCAGGAAGAGATGCTTTCATCATAACTTTCAGATAATACAGAACCAGCTGAGAAATTGTTCCTTTTCATCTCAGGGAGCAGTGGGTGTAGAGTTAGGGAGAGAGAAATTGAAAGAAGACAAGAGCTGCTGAATGTGCTCTCAATTTGTTTCCAAATAGCTTTGTCTGTTATAGAATCAATTTAAGGAAATCTAATTAAGTTTTTGAAATGCAAACAGAAGACTAGAAATGAAAGCTCTTTCAGGTAGTTAACCATTTGTGTAATTGTTAGATCTTAGGGCAAACAATTGCACTCAATAGAAAATATACTCTTTCATTTATATGGAAAATCAAATTTAGAAGATCATTCATTAGGTAAAGGCAGTTGCACCAAACATTTTACTGAATCAAACTTCATTTATATAGAAAATCAAATTATGAAAATCGTGCATTAGGGTAATGCTGTTTCACTAAATATTTTACTGACTCAACCATGAAGATAGAGGGTTGTTAGAAATATTTAGTTTGACAGAAAATAAAAACTTATTCCTTTCAAAAAAAAAAGAAATATTTAGAACATTTGCTTTTAGTTTCCTCTAATTT
This sequence comes from Elephantulus edwardii, assembly GCF_000299155.1. Taxonomy (NCBI): domain Eukaryota; kingdom Metazoa; phylum Chordata; class Mammalia; order Macroscelidea; family Macroscelididae; genus Elephantulus; species Elephantulus edwardii. The sequence goes on along the minus strand of NW_006399849.1, from coordinate 9,861,462 downwards.
TTCCTACAGCTTTTAGCCTTAAACCCAAATATACATTTTTTCAATTGTTATGATCCTTATATTAATTTAGAGCTGGAACATAAACCGAGCATTTGGCTTTATTTTATAACTGATTTAACAAATTAATTAAAAAGACAAATAATTTCCTCCTGTATATTGACAGCCTCTGAGAATCTACTGGAGGGTCAGCTCTAAGTTGGTTCTTACTTGACAGGATACAACAGCAATGATTATATCAACATTCTACATATGTTTTAAATAGGCAAATAGAAACTGAAGAAATAAGGAGAAAATGGCCTAATCTGTAGAGTACTGAAATACTACATGTAAAGTCTGCAAATCTCTGGCAGTTTGAATCCATTAGTGGCTCTAGCAGAGAAATACAGGCAGTTTCCCCTCTGTTATGACTTACTATAATGGGTCACCATTATGGTATTTGACACTATGGTAGAGTGTTCAGCATCACAGCTACTCCACGTTATTAATTAACCATTATGTTTGTCCATTGTGGACAGTGTTTGGAGGAGCTCCCAGATTGATTCAGGTTTGAAAGCAGGAGTGGCATCCACTTCCTAAAAGAGATGTCTCTGGAAATTCTATAAGCTATATAAACATAAATATGTGATGTTAAGTATAGAGTTCAGGTCTTTTGTTCAATAAGGTCACTATGAGTCTTATTTGATTTGATGACACTTAACCACTGCGAAGTGAGACTAGTGTTGTTATATTTTGGAGAAACATTCTTATATTTTGTATATCACTCTTTGCAAATTTGCTGTACTGAATACTCTGGTTTTGCTGTGATCCTGAACCTTGTGCCACTGGGGTGTCAAATCCCATTGTGTACAGTGTAAGGTGGAGCTCCTAGTTGTAATCAGGTTTGGAAGCAGGAGTGGCATCCACTTCCTAAACCACATGCTTGTGAAAACTCTATGAACTTGGAGAAACGGCTATAGCCGTTAGGTCTTTTGTTCATAGAGTTGCTGTAAGTCATGCTCAACTCAACAGCAATCAATAACAACAACAAGACTTATTAAAGCTTTGGAAACCCACATCATTGCTGATGTCAGATGGATCCTGGCTGAATGTAAAGAGTACCTGAAGAAAGTTTTTTTTTATCCTTTAGTGACTAAACAGAGGCATGTTACTGTGTGGATCATTATAAATTATGGCTAAAATTAAGAAGAATGGGAATCCTAGAGCACTTAATTGTGCTCATGCAAAACATATACTTAGACCAAGAGGCTGTGGTGCAAACAGAACAAGGGAACAATGTTGTTGTTGTTGCTGTGTGCCTTCGAGTCACTTGAGACTCATAGCAACCCTATGTACAAGAGCCCTAAATCCCCTTCTATCCTGTGCCAACCTCGCTGTCTCAAACACACTCATTCCTACCACTCCACTCACAGACTCGATCCATCTCATTGAGGGTCTTCCTCTTCTGTGCCGTCCCTCCACTCTCCCAAACATGATGTCCCTCTCCAAGGACCAGTCCCTCCTTGCAACATGCCCAAAGTATGTCAGACGAAACTGCAGAATCCTTGACTCCAAGAAGCACTCCGGCTTCACCCTCTCCAGGACAAACCTGTTTATGTCCATAGTATATTCAATACTCTTCTCCAGCACCACAATTCAAAGGCATCAATTCTCTTCCTATCATCCCTATTCACTGTCCAACTCTTCGATGCACAGCACATAATTGCAAAGACTATAGCCTGGATCAGGCACACCTTAGTTTCCAGTCTGATGTTGTTGCTCTTCTGTACCCTTGAGAGGTCCCTGATAGGTGACTTTCCCAATGCAATTTGTCTCCTGTTTCCTGGCTGCACCAATAAAAGGATTAAAGTTAAGAAAGATGTGCATCAATGTTATACCCTTACTGCATGCTTACTCAATCTCTGAAGAAGAATGTGGCATCAGGATCAGAGGAAGATTCATCAATAACTTATGCTGTGCAGATGACACAAACTTTACTTGCTGAAAGTGTGGAGGACTTGAAACGCTTGTTACAGGAGATCAAGATTGCAACTCATTGTAAAAACAAAACAAAACACCCCAAAATTCTCACTACTGCTCTATAGGCAACAACATGACAGATGAAGAAAACAAATTGCTATGGTCAATAACTTCATCTTATATAAATCCACAGTCAACACTATTGCTACTAGCAGTCATGAAATCAAGAGACATTTTTCACTGGGCAAGTCTGTAGTCAGAAAACTCTCCAAATTACTGAGGAGCAATGATGTCAATTTGAAAACTACGGTGTACCTGATTTCAATAATTCACTATGTATTTGAGAGTTGGACAATGAATAAGGATGCCAGAAGAAGAAATGATGCCTGAGCTGTGGTGTTAGAGAAGAACATGGAATATCTCACGGATAGCCAAGAGAACAAACACATATTTTTTGGAGAAGGTGCACTCAGAGTTAATCCTTGAAGGTAAAGATGATAAATCTTCATCTCAAATACTTCAGGTGTTTTCCTAGACGCAGATATTCCTTGGAGAGGAACATCATGTTTGGAAAGTTGGAGGATCTGCAAAAGAAAGGAAGACCTTCTAACGGATGAATTGACAGACTAACTGCAACAATGAGCTCACATATATCAGAAATTATGAAGATGGCACAGGATAGGAGAGAATTCACATCTAATGTTCATAGAGTCAGGATGAGTTGTGCTCAACTCAGTGACACCCAGCAATAACGATAACAGAAGCTTAACACTCAACAGGGGTTTGAACAGTAACATTCTGCACTGAGGTATAGAAGAAGCCAAGATCTGTGGCAAGAAGGAAAAGTACTCAAAGGATGGGTGGGCTGAGTCAGAAGGCTCCTGAGAAGGAGTAGTTTTAACTTAATTGGGAACAGTTTGTTAGAGTGAGAACTGTTAGTTAAACAAGTACATAATAATTTTCCAGTGAAAATGTACCATCTTGTAATGCCATACCTTTTATCCACCTTCTTTCTATTGTTATTCATGTTTTCATCTTGAAAAATATCTAAGCCAACCTTTGAAATAACAAAACAGAATATGCATGTGGATATGCCAATCAATAGAGAAAGATGAGGTCTCTAAACATCCTTTCAAAAATCCATAGTGTTTATTTTGGCAGCGGTTTCCTTAATGCTTCAAGAAGTTCTGTGGTCCAGAGGGTTGTATTCTTATGAATACGTTGTTGTTAGGTGCCTTGGAGTTGTGCACGACCCATAGCAAGCCTGTGAACAACAAATCTGAACCGTGTTGAATATTATGTTATATTCACACTTCCTGAGACACCAGAGCCTTGTGTTAGTCACAGTGTCAATCCACCTGGTGCAGGGTCTTCCTCCTTTGAAAGCATCAGGTCCCTTTCCAAGAAATGGCCTCTTCTAGCTACGTGCCTCAAAGTATGTGAGGCAAAGCCTCATCATTCTTGCCTCCAAAGAGCACTCTGGCTGAACTCTCTCCGAGATATTTTTGTTTGTTCTTTTGTCAATCCATGGAATGTTCAGTACTTTTCTCCAACACCACAGCTCAAAAGCATTAATTCTTTTGCATTCCTTATTAATTTTCTAGCTCTCAAATGCATAGTAAGTGATTGGAAAAACCATCGTCTGAATCAGATGCACCTTAGTCTTAAAACTGACATCATTGTTCTTCAATAATTTGGAGAAGTCCCTAACTGCATACTTTGCCAGTGCAATACGTCTCCTGAATTCCTGACTGATGGTAACAACGATATTGATTGTGGATCCAAGTAAGATGAAGTTGTTTATAGTTTCAATCTTTTCCCCATGTACAGTGGTGTTGCCTATTGGTTCAGTGGTAGGAGTTTTTGTTTTATTGACATGGAGATGCACTCCATCATTGATCTTCTGCAACAAGTGCTTTAAGTCCTCCTTACTTTCAGCTAGCATGTTTGTGACATCTGAATAATGCAAGTCATTGATGAGTCTTTCTCTGAACTTGATGCCACTTTCTTCTTAATAGAGTCCAGGTTCTTGATGGTAAAATCCAATAGCTGCTCTGTGGGAGAAAGATGCTACTGTGAGTGTAAAGATTTCTAGCCCTGGAAAGCCTATGGAGCAGTTTTACCTTGTCCACAGGGTCATTTGCAGAGTCAGAACAGATTCCAGAGCCATACGCTCGCCATCATTACAAAGACCACTGCTTTCTCACATTCCTTCATATCATTGCTCAGTACAATAGCATTTCCCAGCCAGGTTGTCAATTTTTTCAGTCACACATTTTGTTTAGTCTTCATATATGCCTATCAAGCACGAAGCATTTTATTCAGAGTGTTTATGTGATTATATTTCTGATGGAGGAAAGCAAAAAGTGGACAAGAAAATTACTTATAGATATTTTAAGGAGAGTGTTTTCTCAGAATGGAAGAATAAACACCTTATGTAACTACTTATTGTGCTACCAAAAAAAAAATGTCTTCTACAGCAACAGCTGCCTCAACGCTGGGGGAAAAAAATCTGCTTGGAGGGAAACAAAGGCAATTTCGGAGAAAATAACCTTCAATGCATAATTGAAGTTTTGCTCTTTCTATATTGTTTTATGAAGAACAAGCTGCCAAACCCCATTTTTTCTTCTTTAACTGCTTTTTTCAAACATACCTTTTTCTTTAAAAAAAGGAATATTTCTTATCTGCTCATTTCTTTTCTTGCTTACTTTTGAATTATTAATGCCAACATCTCTATGACTGCAACAATAGATTTCTTACTTCATAGAAGCCATTTCCCGCCCCCCCCCATACCTTGTTTTGCAGCTTTCTTTTGACCACTTCAATGAGATTTAATCTCCAAATGACCTTTGATTGGTTAAAGTACTCGAAGGTGTCTCTTGGTCATTTTTTAAAAATTAATTTTAATGAAAGTTTACAAAGACTTAGGGTTTCCATTAATTCATTGTTGTTCTTTTCTCTCTGCCCACCCTCTCCCCCCAATTCACTCTTCTCCTTAGAAAGTAAAAGAAAAACTTTTTCATTGTTATGAAATCCCTACTCCTAAGTCCACTCCACTGTGCAGCCTTTATTCTGGACTCCTTAATGACAATAATACCTATTCATATATCCCTTTTAAATAGTTCTCTCCTTCATCTGTTTCAATGCAGTATATATTATTCCTCCCCTCCTTCTCTGTCTTCCCTCAAACCTGACGTCAGTCCTGTTTTACAACAGTGGCCCTATGCCACAGTGGCCCTTTTTTGACTAAGCTATTTCACTCAGCATAATACCCTCCAGTGTCACCCATTTTGCATAATATTTCATGAGTTCCTTGTTTTTCAATGCAGCATAGTATTCCATTGTGTGAATATGCTAGAGCTTCTTTATCCATTTGTTTGTTAATGGGCACTTGGGTTGTTCCCAGCTCTTTTCTATTGTGAACAAAGCTGCAATAAAAATGAGTGTGCATATATCTGCTTGGGTGGCAGTTATGGTTTCTTTAGGGTAAATTCCCAGTAGTGAAATTGCTGGGTCAAATGGTATTTCTATTTGCAACTTTTTTTTTTTTTAAATTTAGGTTGTTTCTTTTTCATTTCAATGAACATCTACAGAGATTTTGGAATTCCATTCATTCATTGTTGCACCCTTCTCCCCACACAAACCCCCCCCCCCTCCCCCCCCCCATTTGCTCCTCTCCTTGAAAAGCAAAAGAAAAACTCCCTCATTGGTACACAATCCCCCCCACACCTCCTCAAACCCCACCCCGTGCCCCCAAATATAATCCACTCTGCAACCCTCATTGCATACTCCTAAGATAAAAATAATGCCCTAAAATATAATACTTTTAGACTATTCTCTCCCCCATAGACTTCAATGCCGTAAACATATTTCATCCAGTTTTTCTCAGTCTTACCCCCACCCCAATGCCAGCCTCATTCTACAACAGTGGCACCATATAGCATTTGTCCCTTTGTGACTGAGATACCTCACTCAGCATAATGTCCTCCAGGGTCACCCATTTTGAATAATATTGCATGAGTTCCTTGTTTTTCAATGCAGCATAGTACTCCATTGTGCGACTATACCACAGCTTCTCTACCCATTCGTTTGTTGATGGGCATTTAGGTTGTTTCCAACTCCTTGCTATTGTAAACAAAGCCGCGATAAACATGGGTATACATTTATCTACTTGGATGTCATTTATGGTCTCTTTAGGGTATATTCCCAGTAGTGGAATTGCTGGGTCAAATGGTATCTTTATTTGCAACTTTTTGAGAAAGCGCCACAATGCTTTCCACAGTGGTTGCACCATTTTACACTCCCACCAACAGTGAATAAGGGTTCCAGTCTCTCCACAACCTCGCCAGCATTTGTTGCTTGCTGTTCTGTTAAATTTTGCTAGTCTTACTGGAGTGAGATGATATCTCATAGTTGTCTTGATTTGCATCTCTCTCAGGGCTAGGGAGTTTGAACATTTCTTCATGTGCTTGTTGGCCATCTGAATGTCTTCTTTGGTGAAGTGTCTGTTCATATCCTGTGCCCATTTTTCAATTGGATTATTCTCCTTTATCTTGTTGTGGTGCTCGAATATTTTTGAGAAAGCACCATACTGCCTTCCCTAGTGGTTGTACGCTATTACACTCCCACCAGCAGTGGAAGGTGTCTCTTGGTCATTTTCTTTCCTTATTTGTTTTCAAGCGGTGTAATCTGGATTGCTTCTTCATGAGGTCTTCCTCACTAGTATAGAGTTCCACCGTGAGTATCATACATTTTGCTTGTTTAAAAAGACAAAATATTTTATTAAACATTGCTTACAAAGAAGTGGGAAGGCAGCAGATTTCCATTCTGACACTAGGATTTAGTTTAAGAATTTTCAAACTTTTCAAGTCATTTGTTTCTGTAAGCCATGGTGCTTTGGTTTCTGAATTTGAATTATCTGAAATATAGTGTATGCTATTCAGTCCACGTTCTTCACAATTACTTGCCATGCATCAGACAGCTGGACAATCACTAAGGATGAAGGAAGAGGAACTGATGCCTTTGAGTTGTAGTGTTGGAGAAGAGTCTTGAACATACCATAGACTGCTAAAGAAACAAATAGGTTTGTCTAGGACAGGATGAAACTAAGTTTCTTTTTGGAGGCGTGTCACATCCTTTGGGCACATGACCAGGAAGAACCAATCCTTGGAGAAGGATATCATGCTGGAGGAATAGTGCAAGAGAGGAAGACCTAGGATGAGCTGGGTTGATACAGTAACTAGGGCAATGGGGGTAGGTGTATCAGTGAGATTTGCCCAGGATAGGACATGCTTCAGACCTGCAGTACATAGGATCACTATGATCACAAATGACTCGAAAGCACATAGCAACAACAACAATATTGTGTACGCTGACTCACAGGTCTGCAATAAAACAATAACTTAAAAAAATGAAAAAGGAAAAAAGAAAACAGGAAAAGGGATTTCCTGTGAATACAATGTTACAGTTGTCTACAAAATTACTTTTTAAATAGATGATCCATTTCGATTTGTAAGACCATTCAGAAACATAAAAATATTAATATTTCAGCTCTGTATTCACTCCTGCCTAGAGAAGACATTTCATTTACTCACTACATATTGCTTGGTTTTAAAGTTAACAACATTAATTTTTAGGATGGAAGCAGATTGTTTGGACAGTCTATATACTTGAAAATATATGACCATAACAAACAATGATGCAAGCTCACTTCATTGCAATCAGAAGTTGCTTAGGAACAAAAATTCAAAGAATGACATAGACCTAAGAAGTGGGGAGATGTAGTGTGTTTTCTTTAATCAGTTTCGTTGAATACTGAACAGATTCTATATCCAGATGGGGTGTCATTAACAAAACAGGAAAACAACCAGGCTTCAGGGCACAACAGTGTGAAATTGTTTCACGATGTGGACCTCAGTGATGGCAATATAAAACTTTCTAACCAGCTGTCTGCCTGCTGGAATGAAAAGTGTACCTAAAAGGTAAATATCACTAAAAAGAAAATGAAAAAATACTAAGAGATGTATAGAAACACACACACACACACACACACACACACACACAC
>NW_006399849.1:9851634-9853097 GCF_000299155.1 Elephantulus edwardii | reverse complement strand
ATCTATCTATCTATCTCTATATATATATATCAAGGATGAAACCAAATTTCTCCTAGGAGGCTAGGAGTTTGAAGCTTTATCTCATATACTTTGCACACATGGCCAGGAGAGACCTGTCCTTGGAGAAGGAATTATGCTCAAAGGGAGGATGGACAGCACAGGAGAGGAAGACCCCGGATGAGATGGATTGATACAGTGGCTGGGGCAAAGGGGGTTGAGGTGTCAGAATTAGTGAGACTGGCTCAGGACAAAGCAAGGTTCAGAGCTGCTGTACATAGTGTGGCTATGGATCACAGGTGACTCAATGACACATAACAACAACAACAACAACTATATATATATATGGTGTGTGTGTATAATAGCAATATGCTAGAATGTGTCAAGAGATTGTGAGGGCACAGATTAGGAGAGCGTTCAGATCTGTTGTTCATAGGGTTGTTACGAGTCATACCCAGCTTGATGGCATCTAACAGCCAAAACAACAAAAGAGAGTTGAACAGAATGGAAACCCAGCTCTTCTATAGTATAATAATTTACCCAAACCCAAATGCTGTTAATTCCATCCCATGATAGTTCCATGTGTGTTGTATGAAGACTATAACTGGGCTCCAGAGGGGCTTAGGGTTTAGAGGTTTTTCCAAAATAATTGGATTTTATTCTGAGATGCCTTTGAAGGAATTAGAACCACCAGATTTTTAGTTAACTGTGAAAGCAGAAACCATTTGTGGTACCCTAGAACTCCACAGTATCATATGTGGTATTAAGTAAGGTAACCCATGTCTAACTATTTCTTCTACTAATCTGTTGTTAGTAACAGATATGTAGTCTATAAACCAAGGTAAATTTGGTTGTGAATAACCGAAAGCTATTCTACTTTGTTGAATTGATTCTGACTGATAGCACCTCTGTAAGAAGTGTAGAACTGACCCATGAGGTTTCCGAAACTACTGTGGAGATAGATAGATATAGATAGATAGATAGATAGATAGATAGATAGATAGATAGATAGATAGATAGATATTCAGATTGCCTCACTTTTTGCTCACTTTTGTTTTTCCTCTGGAGCAGACTGGTAGATTTAAACTGTTGACTACGTGGTTAGTGACCAATACTGAAATATACATTGGATAACCAAGAGAACAAACTAGTCTGTCTTGGAAGAAATGCAATCTGGTTTCTCCTTAGATACAAGGATGGTAAACTTCATCTTACCTGCATACTTTGGGCAAGTTGTCAGGAGAGAACAGTACTTTGAAAAAGACATTATGCTCGGAAAGGTAGAGAACTGGGGAAAGAACAGAAGATCTTCTATTAGATGGATTGACACAGTGTTTGTTGTTATGTGCCGTCGAGTTGTTTGCGACTCATAGCAACCCTATGTACAACAGCCCTAAACCCTGCTCTATCTGTGCGAATCGCCCTGCCCCTGGCACACCCATCCCAATTACCCCAGTCACTGAATC
>NW_006399849.1:9847713-9849964 GCF_000299155.1 Elephantulus edwardii | reverse complement strand
AAGGTTTCAATCTTATGTTTATAAGGTCTCTGTGAGTTTTAGTCAAGTCAAGGGTGCATGCAGCAACTATGTTCTATAGAATAGCTGACCCATAGAAACCTTGGGATAATACATGATATTTTTGTTAAAGTCACTAAATTTCAAGCTTCTTGGAGAGAGAGAATATTGCCACTGTGAAATATCCATTTTCATTTCTAATTGAATCAACTTAGTTTCCATATTTTCTCATAAACCAGTATCAGTTATCAGAGGAAAGCTATACACATACTGGCTTGAATATTAGGGATCTCCTCTACATGGATCTCTTTAGCTGAGAATAGAGTCAGCTTTGCAGAATTTGCATGCACTGACTGACCAGGGTTAGGTAAATATCTAAACCAGATGTCATTTAAAAAGGAGAAAGGGAAATGAGAGGTAAGTGGAAAAATGTCAACTATATAGAGGCATATAATAATTCACAGATGTTAAAATAACCCTGATGAGGTTACTGTATTTCTAAATAACAACAGAATTAATGAATAAGACATTCTAATATTGAAGCATAAAACGTTAAACTTTTGGGAAAAAACTCACTGTACTAGAGATTCTGAGGAGTTTCTGCTTATGTGTATTTGCTGATGAGTTAAAGCAAAATATAGATTTACATCATACAAGAGTAAGAAATAACTTCCATATGTTGTTGCTGTTACATGTCATCAAATTGACTCTGACTCATAGTGACCCTATGAATAATAGATCAAAACTCTGCCCTCCAGTCTGCCATCCTCACTGTCTCTGACCTGTTCGAGCCTATTGTTAGTTATTTTGTTAATCTATCTTGTTGAGTGTCTTCCTCTGTTCTTCCTCTTCTTCTTTTCCAGCATGATGTCTTTTCCCAAGGACTTATCTCTCCTGAGAACATGAAATAGGTGACATGAAATTTTACCATCTTTTTCTCTAAGCTGCACTGATTGCATGTCCTGCAAGACAGAATTATTTGGTTTTTTGATGGTTCATATTCAGTATGCTTCACCAATAATATAATGCAAAGGTATGGAGTCTTCTATCATCCTTATTTATTATTCAACTTTCAAATGCTGTGGTGTTGCTTAAATTTGGCTTTTCTAGCCAGTATGTTAACCCCCTCTGGTCTCTAGCTACCTTAACTGCAGACAAATGGTCTTCAAAATTATCAACAGCTGTGGGAGGAAGGAGAGGGAGAGGGAAACTGAGAGGGGAAGGAGAGAGATAGATAGAGAGAGAGAGAGATAGAGATAGAGAGAGAGAGAGAGAATGCTCTTCCCATATTGAGCATCAAGACTGAAGGAGACTGAAACAAACCCCTGATGAGAGCAAGCCCCTGGTGGCAAACCCCTGGTGATGATGGTGGAGAGACTGTGGCATTGCTGTGGCAAAAATGTGGCCAGGTGTAACTAGAGGAGTCATAAGATAAAGACCACAGCTAAGGGAGCTCTGGTGGCCTAGTGGCAAGAAGCTGCACTGCAGTCCTTGAGGTAAGCCGTTCGAATCCACCAGATGCTGGAGAAGGAGGGGGAATCTCCTCCTGTACAGTCAGATCTGATTTGACGGTACACAAACATAATAAAAGAAAATAATTTTTTTTAAAGGCCACAGTTAAAAGGTTGTGCTGTTCTTGCCAGATAATGGAAAGAATTACTAACTGCTGAAATAAAACCAGAGCCTGGACTAACTGAGGAATCGTGCCTCGGGACTACTGGGTTAAACCACCATTGCACTGAGTGATATTCTTTACCTCCTTCATTTGCTAACTTACTTCCCTAGTAAATCCTACTCTTGTTCACAGTCTGTGAGTCAACGTTGAATAAACTAACCTCTTGTTGCTAATGTGGCTCTAGATGTAACATGGGGCTGGGCTTTCTGCAATGGGGGGTGGGTAGTGGGCTGTGGTATTCTCACTCTTTCTGGTTCTTCCAGAGAGATGCTTATGACACTGTGCCCCCATGTCCAACTTTCTACTCTCTTGACAGATGCACAGAAAAAATTGAAAATATAATATTTTGTACCAGGCACTCTTTATCATCAAACTGACATTATAATCTTTTACAAATCTTTGACAGCAGATTTTCCCAATGCAACATGTTTTTAATTTATTAACCTACCATGGGTGTTGACTGTGGTTCCAAGTAAAATTAAATTATTGACAATATCAATCTTTTCTCCATCTATCATTAGCCAGGAAATGAAAAGACATATTTCTATGGGAAAGTCTGATGTTAGGGACCTCTCCAAA
>NW_006399849.1:9845303-9847368 GCF_000299155.1 Elephantulus edwardii | reverse complement strand
GGAAGGCCCTCTATGAGGTGAATTGATTCAGTGACTGAGCTAATGGGATGGGAGTATCAGAGACAGTTTGATTGGCACAGGACAGAGCAGGATTTAGGGCTGTTGTACATAGGGTTGCTATGAGTTGAAAATGACTCAATGGCACATAACAATAACAACAACAACATCATGATATTGCCAGTTTGCTGTACAAGGGTGTCTTGAGTGGTTTTGTAATGCTTTAAGTTACACCAATGATAGTTCAAATATCAGTGGAGCCATCTGTGGTTAATGGATTTCTGTGAAGCTTCTAGTTGGTGACAGACAAAGGAACAGGACTGTTTATCCATTTCTGAAACAACATGTTTTCAAAAATCTCTGAGTAACAGAGGAACACTTCCGCATAAAGCCTGGTTATCATGATAGAGAATCTTCATGGGATGAAAGAAGCTCAACAGTAGCGGGATTTTTTTTTAGTTTGTTTGTTATTATAAATTCAGGGAAGTCAGGAAAGGCTTTTGAGGGATGCTGACGCTTGTCATGAAATAATGGATCAAACTTGGATGTGTAGAGAATAATGGGCAGCAGATGTAGAAGGAACAACACAAGCAAAGATATGGTGAGAAAAATGGATAGCAGAATCTTGAGGGTCAGTAAGACAAATAGTCTTCTGTTGGGAGTTGCTCTGCTAACCCAAAGGCCATACTTCCCTGGTTGTTTGATTTTACAAGAGGCTCTATGGGGAAAAAATGAGCTGTGTCCTCTCATGTGATTTACAGCCTCAGAAACCCAATGGAGAGTCGGGTATGAGTCTATTCTGACTAGACAACAATGAGAGACAGAGGAAAATAGGAGGACGAGAAGGAATAGGGTCCTTGAAATATAAGATATATAGAATTCTTATAAAGCTTCTATAATAGCTAAAACAAAAAAAACCACCCATTTGTTAGATTGCAGAGATAAAGACAAAGGCATAGGAATAAATAAGCTCAGCAAGAAAAAGAAATCAAACATAAGACAGAAGAGAGTGAAGTCTTGCATATTGGTCAATTTATATGGCAAACTCTTCCATAATTAATATAGCAGTATAGTTACTAAAAAACATTCTGGAGAGCAATCTGACAGTCATTAAAGTTCAATGTGTGCATTTGTTATCAATCCCAGTATTTCTACTTCGACTCATACACCTCTGAACATATCTCATATGTGCATGAATGGACTTGATCAAGGGTGTTTGTTGCAGTATCTTTGTAGTAGACCTCCAAACCCCTGTTCTACTGAATCAGTCCAACTTATGTGAAGCTATAAATCTTTCTCACAGTGGCAGTAGATTGGAACAACTGACATTTCTGTTAGTAAACCACTATGCAACACACTATATTGATATATCATCCACTATAACACTGACCTGTCAATTTGCTGTACAGAGGTAACTTGTGGTTGCTGTGATGATAAACACTGTGCCACTGATATATCAAATGAAATAATTGTTACCCATTGTGGATAGTATTCGTTGGAGCTGCTAGATTAAAACAGGTTTGGAAACAGGATTGGCATCCACTACTGAAATAGCTTGCCTCCACAAACTCTATGAACTTAGAGAAATGATGAAAGTTATACAAGTGTCGAGGTCTTTTGTTCATAGGGTCACTATGAATCATCTATGAATCAATGGCACTTAACAACAGTTAAGTTTCCAGTGCTTGGGAGATGACATCATGTTGAGAGAAGTGGAAGGTCAGAGAAGAAAAGATCCTCAACACGATGTATTAATACGGTGACTGTAACAATGGGCTTCAGCATGCCTCGGATTGTGAGGATGGCATAGGACAAGGGTTAGATCTGCTGTTCATAGAACTGCTGTGAGTCATAGAGAGAGCTCTGTTGCCCTAACAGATAAAAAGTTATGCTACCAAGTCGAAGGTGGGTGATTTTAATCTGTGGTCCTCAGTCCTGGTTTTAATTGCTTTTGGTCAAACATTCTTCTAAGTGATAGACACTGGTCTTTCAATTTGCTATACAGAGGTTAACTACAGAGGTTGCTGTGATGCTGAACACTGTGACACTGGTGTGTCAAATGCAGTAA
>NW_006399849.1:9838784-9843868 GCF_000299155.1 Elephantulus edwardii | reverse complement strand
ATGCTTACTTTTTTATAGTGCATTTTTATATAAATTATAAATATATTTCAAATGATGCTATATTGTTTATGTTGTTGTTGTTGATCGCTGTCGAGTTGAGGTCTACTCATAATGGCTCTATGAACAAACGACCTAATGGCTTTTCATAGCTATCATTGTTTCTCCAAGTTTGTAGAGTTTACAGAGGCATGTGGTTTAGGAAGTGCATGCCACTCCTGCTTCCCAACCTGCTTTACAACTGGGACCTCCACCAAACTCTGTCCCCAGTGGGAAACCATTGTGGCATTTGCTATCCCCATGGCACAAGGTTCAGCATCATAGCAAAGCATACTAACAAAGAGTGATGTGCAAAGTAGAAGAATGTTCCTCCAGATATAACAGCATTGGCCTCATTTAGCAGTGGCTAAGTATTGTTGAGTTGAATAAGACTCAGAGTGAGTTTTGCACAAAAGACCTGAAATCTGTTCTGTAATTAACATCATTTCTGTATATTTATAAGAGAGTTTGTAGAGTTTCCACAGCGATCCAGTTTAGGAAGTAGATGCCACTCCTGCTTCCCAACATGAATCAATCTGGAAGCTCATCCAACCATTCTACATAAAGGGTAATCATTATGGTATTTATAAAAAAAAATTATCAAAATACGCCTGAGAATAATCGTCACAAACTTCACGATTAATTACTTCTGTAGTTCAAAGGAGAAAGCAGAGATATGGTTTTGTGTAGAATACATGGAAGAAATTTTTGCCTATTCAGTCTCAGTGGTAGCTACATACATCACAGCCAACAGTTTAAAATCTTTCACTGTTTAATACATTTGTAAATAAAAACATACAAGAAAAGGGAAAAAGAGACACTATTTAGGTGGGTTTTTTCTTGCCAAAATGACTTCCAGATATGCAGACATTTTCAAGTATTTGAAACTATGAATAAAAAACAAAATTAAAATGTATACTGCACTGGCTGAAAGTAGACGAAATCCTTGGAGATGATAAAAGACATTTAAGGACTTTGAACGCAGAGAGTAGCAGAAAAGTCCTAGAACTAACACTTGCCCTAGGGCATCTGCCAAGCTTTTTTAGTCGAGATCTTGGATATCAACAGGCATATGAAGCATAGAAAGGAAAACCTGTATTCATTGAAAGCAGAAATTTGTATGAGACACTAAACACCTCAGCATAAGGCGGTGGTCAAGAAAGAAACCCGCTCTGTAGATTTGTTGGTGAACATTGATGTCTGATACAGCTTCTAGTTTGGAAATACAAGAACCAGATTTTGGAAATACTTTGAAGCTCTACATCAAGAAGACAAAGATTCTCACCACTGGACCAATTGACAGCCCCTTGATAGATGGAGAAGAGATTGAGATGGTTAACAATTTCAGCTTGCTTGGCTACACAGTCAACACTCTTGGCACCAGCAGTCAGGAAATCAAAAGTTGAATTGCACTGAAAAAAATCTGCTGTCAGGAACTTCTCCAGAGTGCTGAGAAGCAATAATGTCAGTCTAGAGAATAAAGTTTTTCCGGTCTAGGCCATGGCCTTCACAACCACTTGCTATGCATCAGAGAGCTAGACAACGACTAAGGGTGATAGAAGAAGAATTGAAACCTTTGAGTATTGGTGCTGGAGAAGATTATTGAATATACCAGGGACTGCTAAGGAACAAACAAGTCTGTTTTGGAGAGGATGAAACCAAGTTTTTTCTTGAAGGAAAGGATTTTGAAGCTCTGTCTTACATATTTTGAGCATGTGGTCAGGAGGGATCTTGGTCCTTGGAGAAAGACTTCATGCTTGGAAGGGTGAGGAGCAGCACAAGAGAGGAAGACTCTGAGTGAGAAGTACTGACACAGAAACTGAGATAATGGGGATAAGTGTGTCAGAGTCAGTGAGACTGGATTAGGATAGGACAGACCTCAGAGTAAGAAGATCATTTGTACCAATGGTGTGGACAACAGCAAAGGAGAATAGAATAAAGAGAATAGAATTAGTGCTTTGGAATTCCCCTGAGAGAAATATTTGAGGACAGTGTGACATGAATTGGGTAGAGCATGAAACTGAAAGGAGAGTTTAAGATCAGCCATGATGTCACCTACATTTTAATATTTTATTAAGATGCTCTAACTTGTAGACACTAGGAAAAGAAGTAGTGCCCTGAAGGCACTGAGGAGAGCGGGGACTAAAACAGAAGAGACCTTGTGGTTGCTGTTATGTGCTATGGAGTCAATTTGACTCAGAGTGATGTCATGTGGCAGAGTAGAACTTGCCTATCAGGTTTTCTAGGCTGTAATATCTACTGACACAAATCTCTAGGTCTTTCTCCCACAATTTCTCTGGGTGGGTTCTGATCGTCAAAATTACAAATAGTTAGTGCAGACTTAGCTGTTCTAACACCCGGGCACCTGAAAGAAATTTAGGTAGAAAGAAATGAAACAACTTACTTTCTAATTTTTCCTATATTTCTATTTTTTGTAAGTCCTAGATTTATTTGAGTGGAAAATCCTTCTAGAAAACTTAATGTTTTAATAGTGCAGTGATAATAATAACCTTGACAATCCTTTTAAATGAATACCCATCTTCAAATTGTACACTTACTTCTACCACTGATTAGTATGTGGCCTTGGTCAGTCATTCATTACTCTGTCAGTTCTGGAATGAGCTAAATGAGCTGGACAATGAATAAGGATGACAGAAGAAGAATTGATGTCTTTGACTTGTGGTGTTGGAGAAGAGCACTGAACATCCCATGGATGACAAGAGAACAAACAAATGTGCTTTGGAAAAGGTGCAGCTGGAGTGTTCTTTAGAGGTAAGGATGATGAGGCTTTGCCTCACATAATTCAGGTGTGTTGTTAGGTGGGGCTATGTCTTGGAGAGGGACATGATGTTGGAAGGGCGGAGGGTCAGCAAAAGAGAGGAAGATGCCTGACCATGTGGATTGACACAATAACTTCTGCAATGAGGTGCTTCAAGAAGCATGTCAGGAAGTGTGAAGATGGCGCAGAATAGGGCAGGGTTCTTTTGTTCATGGGGTCACTATGAGTCATCCTTAACTTGATGGCATCTAACAACAACAACAACTAACAATAGTAAATTAGGTGTTGGCAATCTTCAATCATAAAGCTAATTTACTTTGATACTTTTTTTATTTTGAGAAATATAATTTTATTGGGGCACAAATATTTATTTTGTATTAACTATAACTTCTTTCAGGTCACAAAAGTAGTAATTTTGGCAGGGATAGAATTTCAGACAAACAAATCATTTTTACTTAAATATGTCCATGCAATGTTGAGGGAGTTCTGGTTACCTAGTCAGTGAGGAGTTGCAGTGCAAACCCAAAGAAGATGCCTCTCTTGTGGTTCGATTCCCCTACTGGCTCTAAGAGGGAAAACAGAGAATTCTTCTCCTGCGTGATTTATAGCCTCCTGAAAACCTGCTGGGTGGTTGGGTATGAGTCAGTTACAACTTGAGGACAAAAATTAGAGTTGTTGGATTTTTTCTTTAGGCAATATTTATTGTTTACTTAAAATTAAAATCTAACTAGATGTTCTGTATCTTTATTAATTGCCACATCTGGCAATTCTAGACAAACTGTATGGCCCACGTAGCCATACAAATGTTCACTCTCTGGAAATCTGCTGAAAATATTTCACACTTACTTATGTTAAGGAAAAGTTTCTGGAATAGTCAGAATGGTATCCTGGGCTTTGAACTTGGTTTTGTTATTAATTTGCTGTTTAGTCTTACAGAATTCAGTGGGTTTTAGCATTCATGCCTACCGAGAACATTCCCAGCATACAGCATTGAGCTCAATAATACTAGCAGTTTAATTGCCTCTGGAGTTGTTTGGGGAATAAGCTACCATGTTAATGATGGTAAAGCACATAGGGCCGTGCACATATGGATAGAAATAGGGCTTATATTAAGTGTTCTAGGAGGCTAAGGTATATATTTCCAAGTGTATACCTATGGATTCTTAAGTAACACTTTTGGTCCTGTTGAACCTTTTCCTAGAACCCCTCCTCATTCTCTAGGACCTATTTTCTTTTTTGGTCCAGGGACACAAGGAAACAATAGCACTAAGTTTGTTGTACCTGAAGTAAGGGTGATAGGTGGTAGTAATGGGACCCAGCTGATACAGGAGATGGTAAATGCAATTTCAAATGGCTATTTCTTCAACACAGCTTTGTGCTAGATAGTATTTTGGTTTATAGAATGGCAATACATTGAACTTTTTGCCTGTCCTGGAAGTATTGCCATAGATAGTATTTTGGTTTATAGAATGGCAATACATTGAACTTTTTGCCTGTCCTGGAAGTATTGCCATTTGCGAATAATGCAACGATCTTATTTTCCATTTAGACGGCTTCTCTAAACAACAGCAGAGATTGTTTTTCAAAGACTATTTCTGCACAGAAGGATGATTAAACAATGTGAATAAAAGGGGGAAAAGAGACTAATGTTAGCACTATCCCAGGATTAAAAAATTATTCTAGTGTACTTGGCATCTAGTTATAAAAGTTTTTATGAGGAACTCAACAAATTATTTTTTGTACTCTGCGTTATAAAATTCTGGTTAGTTACCTTGAAAATAGCTGTGCTTAGAGGAATCACACTCTAGAAAGTATTGAGCCCTCAATTTTGGTTCCTTAGAGTTGGTTGATGCTTGTGTAGAATTATAATCTGAATACTATAATTTCTAACTCTCCACTTTCATCTGCAATCATCTGATGGGCCAACATGGATTTCATTCTTATCTCAATGTGAATAACTCCCAAGAATGTAGTTCTGAACTCTAATTCATTTTCAAATTCCAGTATTATATGTCTCAACTCATCTCCCAATTTACTGTACTATGGTGATTTGCATGTTGTAGAGTTGTTGTTGTTGTTGTTGTTATTGTTGTTGTTATGTGCCATGAAGCTGAAGCTGCCTGTGACTCATTGCAACTCTAGGTACAATAGTTCTGAACCCTGCCCTATCCTGAGACAATTTCACTGACTCTGGCACACCTACCCCCATTATCCCTGTTACTGTGCTAGTCCATCTCATCTTGGGTCTTCCTCTCCTGCACTGTCCCTC
>NW_006399849.1:9832180-9837554 GCF_000299155.1 Elephantulus edwardii | reverse complement strand
TTCTGTTTGAAAGCCTTATCTTCTTTGTCCATTTCCTTGGTCTGCTTCTTGAGCTGTTTCAGGGGCTTCTTCTTACCACCTTCATGGCCAGACATGGTGCCAGCCCCCCTTCCCCAGACCTGTGCCAAAAGCCGAGCTCCCAATACACTTCCACCAACATGCCCAGATAATATTTTTGGAAATAGATAAGGATCTCTTCCAGTCAGTTGGTCATGTTGTAGTGATGCCAGCAATATTTTAAACAACAGCAGGATGAATTATGATCGCCAGGTTTCAGTGATATTTCCAGACTATGACAAAGAAGAAGGGCTGACCATCCACTTCTGAAACTGCATACCTCCAAAAACCCCATGACAGAGTAGTTACAGTCAAGAAATCAAAATATATATTTATTACATTGGAAAAAGCTGCTGTCAAAGATCTCTTTAAAGTGCTAAAGAGTAGTCACTGGGTCATGGAGGGTGGTGGGTAGACTGAGGGGGTGAAGGAATTACAAAAGACTCACTGGGATCTGCAAGAGATGGGGTAACGGGGACATAGATCAATGATGATTAATTTTATACAACACAATATATGGTAATGACCATATGAAACACAATCAGTGAGTTAAGGAATTTGTGAAATATACATGTGTGAAATGTACATGAATGAAAAAAATCATTAAAAATAAAATTAAAAACACAACTAAGATGCAACTCAAGTTGTGATGTTTTTTGATTGCTTTCTATGTACCTGAAAATTGGATTAAAAAAAAAAGAGGAATATTGAAGAAGACTTGATGTCTAGGAATTGCCATGTTGGTGTAGAGTATTAAATATATCATGGACTACCAAAAGAACAAATAAATCTTTATTTGAAGAATTACAACTGTGGTATTCCTTAGAGGCAAGTATCTTGAAAATTAATCTCATATTCTTCAGTGAAAGAGAGTAAAACCCTGAAGGACTGGATTGACACAGTGACTCCAACAATGGATTTAATATGTTAAAGACCATGACGATGTTACAGCTTAGGACCAGGTTCTGATCTCTTGGACACAGGGCCACTATGAGTCCTGGTTACTTCAAAACCTAAGAACAAGAATAATTGGCCGTTCTATCAACACTGTGTACTCCACAT
Organism: Elephantulus edwardii; assembly: GCF_000299155.1. Taxonomy (NCBI): domain Eukaryota; kingdom Metazoa; phylum Chordata; class Mammalia; order Macroscelidea; family Macroscelididae; genus Elephantulus; species Elephantulus edwardii. Next base: position 9,836,435 of record NW_006399849.1, on the reverse strand, counting down.
AGAGAACAAAGAAATGTACTGGGAAGTACAAGATCCCTACAGTTATAACTGTAGATCTTCAATTACCAGTTTGAAAACCTTGACAGGTGGATGTAAATTTACTTTCTATTAAGAGGCAGTTGCTTGTCAAATGGTTTCCAAACTGTCCATATGCTCCGAAGTGTTCGGAATCACTTAAGACAGAAAGCATCATAAGTATTTACATGAACTCTCTTTATCTGGGGAACTCTGGTGACATAGTCTGTGGTACTTTGTGCTACTAATCCAAAGGTGTGGCACCTCTCTGTTTAGAATCTACCAGTGGCTTTCTGGGAGGAAGAGAGGAAATCTCCCATGCAACTACTGCCTTGGAAATAAAGGCACTGGAGAGTCAACTATCATTTCATTTTGACTTGATGGCAATGAGTTTGAGCTTCTGATTCTTTATCTGTAATTTGTTTAAAAGTGGCATCCACTTCCTAAACAACATGCCTCTGGAAATTCTATGAAATTTGAGAAACAATAGTATTGAAAGACTTCAGGTCTTTTGTTCATAGGGTTGCTATGAGTGGTGCTTGACTCGACGGCAATGACAACAGCATGTTCTAAAAATACAGAATTTATAAAAGATTGATGAAAATGCATTGTAACAAGTGGCTTTTGTAAATAAAATGGAAACTTTGTTTAGAAGAAAACCTATTTGAATGTTGCCATTATAGCTCTACTTATAATAAAATAGACCCTCAGTATCATGAGAGTGCTATGGAAGTCAATGCAAACCATGTAGCCAACTCTTTTAGTAATGCCATTCTTTGGGCCAAATTTTGTTTTGTTTTGAGCAGAACCACTAAATATTTTTATTATAAAGGTTTATTAATTATTAATGAAGAAATTATTTACAATTAATTTAAAATTGTAAGTTGATCTCTTTGTTCACAATAGCAAAGAGCTGGAAACAATCCAAGTGCCCATCAACAAACAAATGTATAGAGATGCTTTGGTATATTCACACAACGGAATACTATGCAGCATTGAAAAATAAGGAACTCATGAAATATTGTGCAAAATGGGAAGACTCTGGAGGATATTATTATGAGTGAAATATCTCAGTCACGAAAGGACAAATATTGCATAGGGCCACTGTTGTAAAATGGGACTGACATCAGGGTTGAAGGAAGACAGAGAAGGAGGGGAGAAATGATGCTTTGAAACAGATGGGGGAGAGAACTGTTTCAAAGGGATATGTGATTGGGTATTCTTGTCATTACAGGAGTCCAGAATGAAGGCTGCAGAGTGGAGTGGACTTGGCAGGAGGGATTGTGTAACAATAAAAGAGTTTTACTTTTCAAGGAGAAGAGTGAATTGGGGGGAGAGGGAGCAGGGAGAAAAGTGTAACAATGAATGACTGAAAACCCTAAGTCTCTGCATGCTTCCATTAAAATGAATAAAAAAGCAATATACAAATTAAAAAATAATATTGTAATCATTTGATTATTCTTCTGTAATCATAAAATAAGTAGTACACATTCTAGACCTATTTTACCCTCTTGCAGTTCAGGAAACCCAGAATGGGCCTCTCAGAATGATACGTGAAAAACATGTTTGAAGAAATTAGTATTTTTTTAACATATTTTACATTAGTCTGCTAACAAAGTTCATAGACATTGGGTTTCACACAGTCCTTTATTCACATTGTGTTTCATACAGTCATTCTCATTCGTTATGTTTTAAAAAAGTGTGGGCCAATCTTCAAAAGAAACTCCTGCATCAACACTTTGTGTGAGGCACTGTTCCTTGCTGAGAAGTCTTATCTGGTTTAGCCTGCTTGACGCTGTACTAATGCCAGGACACAGTGCTCCTCATTACACCTCGGCCCCAAAGCCAAAAGATACAGAATGAGAACACAGAGCCCACTTGGCATGAAATGCCTATCATCAGATCAGGCCCTGCAGCTACATTATCCTTAAGTCAGGATGGGTGGTCTGAGTTTAAGAAAATTTGGCATCACAGCAAGTAAACTTATTAACTTCCTGTAGTGGGAATATGATCTTATGTTTTGATAGCAAATATGCTAAAATGTGCAATTTATTTTTATATACAATTTTTTTCTAGGTCTCTTTCCTAATATTTCTTTTTCTTCAAAGCAATGAAATGGAAAACTTTGTTTTTTTACCCAGGGCGAACTTTTCTGAATACAATTATTACTTATTTTATATCTGGTCTTTATTATCAGGCCAGCCACTTACATGCCATTAACCCACAGGCCGGAGACAGACTCTAGTGTTCATTGACAATGGATTTGTGATACTACGTATCTATTTCTAGGCAGTTACTATTATGATTCTAGAGTAGGTCTATGCAAAACTTTTGGCTTTGTAACATGAAGTTGATAACTATCTCTTCTTAGAGTGTGGTTTTGGCTCTGTGGACTTAAGGAGACTGTGGGATCTCTAAGTGGACTGCCTCATAGGAAATTGGAGGCACAGCTCTGGAGTTCAGGGAAGAGATCTAAGCTAGAGAGATTAAATTGAATCCACCATCTCTAGATAGTTATTGATATTATTGACCTAGATGAGATAACCTAGGACAAGAACAGAAGTGCATCAAAGAGAAATATGAGAAACACTTAAAAGAGCCAGAGGAGTAAGTGGAGATTGAAAGCATTCTTGGAAGAAGTTAGCTATTTTTTTACTAATACAATGAGTCCTGCCTCAGAGCAGGACTGCTTCCCTTCAGAGCATGGGTACTGATTGGTTTTATTTCCTTTGGCTTTAATCACAACTTGGGTTTCATAGCTGCTACCTTAGACCTTGAATATTGGTGAAGAATATTGCACATAGTACACACTGCAAAAGAAACACATTTGGTTTGAAGGAAATGCAACCAACGTGCTCCTTAGAGGCAAAGGTGGTGAAAATTGGTCTTATAAACTTTAGATACGTTATCAGGAGGTGCCATTCCTAGGAAAAAATATGTAAAGCCAGAGAAAGTAGAGAGTCTGGTAGAGAGAAGATCATCAATGAGACAGATTGATATATTTGATATATCCAGTGACTTTAACAGTGATTTGGAGCATGGTAGAGACAATCAAGATTGTGCAGGATATAGTATAATGCTCTAATCTGTTATTCATACAGTCACTATGAGTTATGGTTGATTCTACAGCACCTAACAACCAAGAGGAGTTGATAGAGAGGAATGAATCATACTTGATTCTCAAATATCTGTCTTGAGACACTAGAGAAATTCTAGTTCCACTTAATTGTCTGGGAATCATGAACAATAAGTGAATTTTGGAGGCCAAGTCAAAAGTTTGGAGGCCAAGTTGATGGGCGTATTAAATTTAAGATGTCTATGAATTTCAAATGAAGATGTCAAATAGTTAAATATATATGATCTGGAAAGTCAGAATTTTTAGTCTGTGTAGTTGCATAAGCCAACTTTTTACATTATGAAAAAAGATATATTTAAGAGACAAACAGCTATGATTATAAAACAATTTTGACTGTGCAACTTTGTGGTAAACCTGCTTCCTCTATATGAAAATACTATTTCCTTGATGTAAAAGAACAGTATTAAAGTAGATTATTGTTTTCCAACAACTTCATCACCAATATTTCTGTCAATTAATTTTCTCAGTGACCTATATTTTTAGTTCTAAAAACCAATCTAACTCATTGCATTCATTAAGAAATCACAGATTAATTTACTGTTGTTTAGCTTTTTTCCTTTTTAATGTTGATCCAGATTTTAAAGTTTTGATAATTAGTGCTTTTGGCTATAATAATATAGAATCTCAGAAGTAAAATTTAAATGCAGTAACATGTTAGTACTGTTGACTGCTACTAGTCATTAGTTTCTACTCTTGGTCTCTTTTTCCCAATCAAGGGAAATTCTGGTGGCTTAGTGAGTAAGGAATTGTGCTGCCAACCCAAAGGTGAATGGTTTAAATATACCAGACACTGTGTGACAAAGAGAGGAAGTCTCAACTAGTGTGATTTACAATCACTGAAAACCCTCTGATGGGTGATATCAGACTCAATGACTCATAACAACAGCAACAAAGGTCAATTATCTATTGGCTATATGCAATTTGATATCTGAGAGCTCCTGGAAACCATAACTATGTTAACAAGTGTGAGTCAATTATTACATATAGTAAGTCAAAGTTTCTGATCATTAACAAATAGCCTTATGCCAACAATATCTTGGAAATAGATCCTCTAGTCCCCCCAAAATCTTCAAATGACTGTAGGCTTGACCAATAGCATAACAC
>NW_006399849.1:9813669-9832080 GCF_000299155.1 Elephantulus edwardii | reverse complement strand
ATATATATATATATATATATATATATATATATATATATATATATATATATATATATATAATCTTGAATAAGAATCACCACATCAAACACCCCAAGATGCTTCTTTTCAGAAACAAAGTGTAATTGTTGTTTAATGTTACTAAACAGTGCACTAATTTGTCACACAACAGACAACTAGGAAATGTATATGTAATGTCAATCATATCTAAATTCTGGGGCTCAAAAACTGTAACCATAAGACCATGATAATATCTATTTTTAATCCTATTTTTCAAATATACTATTTATCTTCAAACTAGTTCTCTATATGATTTAGCAGATGGCGTCTGGTAAGCATAAATTCACATCATGATGGTTCACAATTAAAAAGAGAGGTTTTGCTTTGCCCAGTGTGCACATATGACATCTTGAAAGAGTTATTGTCAGTTTCTATTGAATCTTGTGTCTTTTATGCATCACTCTATCTAGAAAAATAATTTAAATGATTGATTTTGTTGATATGTATACTCTTAGGACCTCACGTAAAGTCTTATTATTAACAGATATTTTTAAACCACATGGAATATGGGGGAAGTAACCTCCCCTGTTATTTTGTTTGTTGCTGTTGGATTCTGACTCATGGTGACCCCACATACGTAGAGTAGAATTGATCTATAGGGTTTTAAAGGCTGTGCCTTTTTAGGGACAGATCACCAAGTGTGTATCTTGAGGCCTCTGGGTCAATTTGTACCATCAAATGTCCAGCAAATAGTCTTGTACTTGACTATTTTCACCACCCAGAGACTCAGGGGTAAGAATTATTTCTTACTTATTCATGTGACATGAAGGAGTGTAATTCTATTTTGGTTAAATTTCTGGTTAACAATGTATCAAATTGCTTCTCAATATAATATTATTTAAAAATGTTGTTATTACATGCCATTGAATCAATGTAACTCATAGCAACCCTACAAAAGGAACAGTGTATTCTCTTCGCTACTTCCTGCTGAAAAGAGACGCTATAGGTTTCAGGGTAAAGATCTCTCACTACTCTAAAGGGCCCCTTTGGCAATAGGAAACACGTAGACTATTGTGGAGATTGATTTTGGAATTCAGATGCACTATTATCAATTGTGCTTAGCCGTACATGTTCATATCCTTGAAGATGTATCATGGAACTATTGCAGCCTAGAGGACACAAATTTAACTAACAAGTTAAAAGTACATGAGTCAAAAATTAAAAGCAATAATATTCCAAGTAGACGTTCTAACAGTGGCACAAATCAAGTTGCAGAGGGAAGGTAATTCTTAAAATAAAAGGCTTATTGACTAGCACTTTGTCTATTATAGTATCAAGGTTAGAAACCACAAAATGTAAAGCAGTAATATTGATGAATGTAATTTTTGCTCATTCTCAGTTGGTCCTTCGAGTCCTCTTCATTTTCATAAAGCAATCATATGTTATCTGAATATCATAGGTTGCTAGTGAGTCTCTTCTAATCTTGAATTTTCTTCATATATTGACTTGGGTTTTTTCCCTCAAAATACACATTTGGAAAAATTTCCCATCATGAAAAAATAAAACACTGGGCATAACCTTTCTGATTTTAAGCCACACACTATCCTCTTGTTCTGTTTGAATGATTACTTCTTGGTCTTTGTATGGTTTCTGCATGAGCAAAATTAAGTGTTCTGGTTTTCATATTTTAATTGTTATGAATAATTTGCTATGATTCACAAAGTTGCATAGTCAATAAAACGCAGAAAAATATCTTTCTGGTATTCTCTGCTGTTAGCTGAAACGATAAAACACTAGACATCATCCTACCCATCTTTTCCTAAGGAGTCACTGGTGGATTTGAACTGCTCCACACATGTAGCCTTTAGTTAGCAATGCAACATGCTAGTCAGTGTTCTCCATGCAGACTGTCATAATCACAGTCTGTGTTTTAATAACATTAGTAATCAGTTGATAGCTACATTAAAATCTGAGAAGTACAATGGCTTAGTAGTAGAAATGCTGGCTGCCAGGTGGAAGAGCGAGGTTTTATGAACCTCAATGTGTAGCTGTCAGCAGTCTCAGTGAAGTTTTGCAAGTTTGTAGAATATTGAACTCTCAGTGGAATGTCCAAGGACCTGTATCAACCTCTAAGTATCAGTTAGTGAAAACCTCACAGATTATAATGGTCTGGTTTGCAACAGATCATGAGCACAAGCTGGGCAGCATATATTTCCATTACACATGGGATGGACAACAGCTGATATTTCAAATAAATACATAGGTTACACCTGAATATATTCCAAATACATATATCTTGTAGTAAGTGTCTGGACGATGCAAGCAGTTTCGCCTAAACTAAAAGGGAGGAAAGGTGTTGCACTGATTCCATAAAAAGTAAAGCCAAGAAAACTCTGTAGAGTTGGTATACTCTCCAGCACATGAAATTGACTCAGAGGATGACCAGATGACAGTTAACAATTAAAACATAACTGATAATGGCTGCATTAATAAACTCATAGTTTAATTCTCGCCCACTCTTAAAACCCTCACTTTGTTTTTCCACAGTAAACAAGAAAACTGGGCCAGAAGGTCTGGAGTGTTTTACTTGGACCAGGCACTAATTCTCCATGGAAACTAACTTCCGTGAAGGCTGAATCTTCTTAACTATATTGTGTATTTTTATATCATCCTCCATTAACCAAGGAACCTGAGTGCATGACTATTTCTTAAAATATAAAGCACTCTAAAATGTAGCGTGGGTAATTTAATCTGCAAAGTCATGGAGATGATGACACTAATAAATGAAACATGGGGAAGGAGGGCTTTTAGAGAAAGGTACACTGAGAGCAACAGGAAGCTGTTGACAATAGCTAAGATACCCCTAAAATATAACAATCTGTGCCAGTTTCTGAGGGTGAAAATAGCCTAGTGGGGCTGAAGAGAATATCTGTCTCTTTTGCCTTTACAGAATGTATAAGACATAGAGGCAATAAAAAAGTCTGAGTCATAAAAGAAAGGTTAAGTTGCCTATAGCATACTGATTAGGAAGACTGGGAAGTGTAAAATACATACTTAAAAGATTTTCAATATATATGATGGCAATAACACATAATTAGGGGGTTATATAAAATTTCGGCTCTCTGAAACACAAGTTTCCAGAATGACTCATTCATTCTCCAGGCCTCCAAAGTGCAAGGTGAACTGATGATGCTCATCACTTTCTTTGCATTCTCAGGGAGCATTTCTTCCGGCACCAGAGATGTTATTTGATTCTTCTGTTTCTACCCTGCTTCATTTTCTCAGATCTCATTCTTTAAATTCACTTTTCTTTAAACTGGTACACGCAGATTTTAGTTTTTCTCTAACACACCTAAGTTGAGAAACCATATGGAGTTGAGTCTAGGCTGATTAATGTTTCCAAGTCAGAGAGAGGTTGCTGAGAAAGTACATGGTGAAAGACCTGTATGCTCACAGAGCTGGAGAGAAAAATCTCTACTAGTTGTTCTCACAGGTTCTAATCCTTCTTGAGCCCCTAATATTCTGGATTGCATTTCCATGATTTTCTGTTATTTCTAGTACTGTGTTGGCTGTACCCTGTCTGTCTTGTGATGATTTTTAAAGTTCTTTTACTTCTATATCTATTCTGTCAATTCTTCCATCTTTTGCATTTTCCTACATGGTTATTCAAATTGCTTCTCATCTATTTGTTTATTCTGTACTGTTTTCTCTGAGGTATTTACTCTCTTCTTGAATTCCACTGTTTTTTCTCACATTTGTATCTTTTTCTGTTGTTGTTGTTATGTGCTGTCAAGTCCTTGCGACTCATAGTGACCCTATACACAACAGCCCTAAACTCTGCTCTGTCTTATGCCAGTCACACCATCTCTGACACACCCATCCCAATTACCCCCATCACTGTATCGATCCACCTCATAGGAGGCCCCTTCTGTGCTGTCCCTCCACTCTACCAAGCATGATGTCTCTCTCCAAGGACCTGTCCCTCCTTGCAACATGTCCAAGGTATGTTAGATGGAGTCTCAGAATCCTTGCCTCCAAGGAGCAGCCTGGTTTGACCCTTTCCAGGATGAATCTGTTTGTTTTCCTAGCAGTCCATAGTACCTTCAATGCTCTTCTCTAGCACCAAAGCTCAAAGGCATCAATTCTTCTTCTATCCTCCTTAGTCATTGTCCAACTCTCTGATGCATAGCAAGTGATAGGAAAGACCATGGCCTGTGTCAGACACTCCTTGGTCTCCAAATAGACACCATTGCTCTTCAGTACTTTGGAGAGGTCCCTAACAGCTGACTTTGCCATGGTAACATGTCTTCTAATTTCCTGGCTGCTGGTGCCAAGAGTGTTGACTGTGGAGCCGAGCAAACTGAAGCTGTGAACAATCTCAATCTCTTCACCATCCATCCTGATGCTGCCAATTGGCCCAGTGGTGAGAATCTTTGTCTTCTTGACATTGAGCCTCAATCCATATTGGAGGTTGCAGTCCTTGACCCCCTGCAGCAAATGCTTCAGGTCCTCCTCAGTTTCAGCAAGCAGGATTGTATCATCTGCATATCACAGATTGTTGATAGATGTCCCATCAATCTTGACTCCACATTTATCCTCGAGCCCAGTCTCCCAGATAATCTGTTCTGCACGCAGGTTGAAAAGATATGGAGATAGGACACATCCCTGGTGTACGCCCTTCCCAAGTTTGAACCATGCAGTGTTTCCTTGCTCTGTTATGACAACTGCCTCTTGGTCCAAGTATAGGTTTCTCATTAGCACAATCAAGTGTTCTGGTATTCCCATTCTTCTCAGAGTCAGCCACAGTTTGTTAAGATCCACACAGTCAATAACTACATCAACATATTTCTTCCGGTTTTCTCTATCTAGGGTGTTCATTGGGTCTGCTTTTTTTTTAGGAGAAGGGTTATTTTGTTTTTCATAATGGTTGATGTGAATAGCTGCTTTCTTGACATTATGTGAGTCTTTTCTTAGTAGATATTACCCAGGATTGTTGTTGTTGTTGATTGCCGTCAAGTTGAGCACAACTCTTAATGACCCTATGAACAAAAGGCCTGAAACCTTTTTATAATTGTCATCATTTATCAAAGTTCTTAAGAGTTTCCAGAGGCATATTGTTTAGGAAGTGGATGTCCTTCCTGCTTCAAAACCTGTCTTAAACTGGGAGCTCCACCAAACACTGTCCACCATGGGTAACCAGAAGGCATTTGACACATCAGTGGCACAAGGTTCAGTATTACAACAAGCCCACATTACCTCAGTACAGAAAATTGACAGGTCAGATGCTGTGCCATTTAGAAGAATGTTAGTCCCAACCACAATTAAAAGCAGGAGGACCCAACCCTCTTTTAAATACCGAGGTCCTCTACCAGTTCCTGTTGTCTCTAAATTAGCACCTTTCCACTCACAGCTCAACTGTTAGCTGAATTAAGCAAATTCAATAAACTCACACACAACTGTGAACAAAATAAAACCAAATAAACAGTCCACACCAACCCTCAACCAAAACAAAAGATCCCACCTTCCAGAATCCAACCACTTTACACATCAACCTCCACACTGGATACTTAGGGCCCATCTGGATTTAAATACCAAAGCCCTCTGCCAGGTCTTATCATCATTTTAGATAACGAATTTCTAATTTGCTCAACCTTATCACACCAGAAGAAACTAGCATATTCCTTTCTCTGAAAAATCTTCTGTGTTTGTTGAAACTTTGAGCATCTACATGTATAAACAAATCCAATCCAGAGCAAACCATCAGGTTGTAGCAATCAGCACTAGTTCACAGCAAGAAACATATTTTATTAATCTGGTTACGTTCTGATCAATCCAACCCTAGTCTTTCCTGGCTAGGTCCACATGGGCATCAGACTAAAATCAGGCACCTTACTTCTTAAATTCCAGACCAGATCCCTTCACTCAGTTTTAGCTCCCACATGGGGCCAGTTCAGCAAACCAGGTGTCATCATAACTCCCTGCTTCTCAAGCCAGCAACCCTTATTTGCTTATCCACACATCTGTGCATGCTAGGTGGATGGTGTCAATGGAACATGTCCAAATCATTCATCTCTTCACTGCTGTGTGTCTCATGCTTGTACTCCAGTGGACTCAGGTGGTCACCAGGAGCAAGCATACTTGTCAGCTCCTTTTAAAATTTTTGTTTAATTATTTGTTAATTCATGCACACTTTAATTCCTTCCTCTTTCTGCTTATTGTCCTTGTAAGATCATTAATTGTAATACATATGATTTCTAATCATCCCTTCCTTTTGGCATGCCCTTCCTTTCATTCATTCCTGTATATTATTCATTATCTATCCATTCTTTTCTCACTCTTCCTTCCTCTCCTCATCTCTATGCTATTATTACAACAACAGATTTATGCAGTATTTGTCCCTTTGTGACTGAGATATTTCATTCAGCATAATGTCCTTCTGACTTACCCACATTGTGTAATGATTTGCAAGTTCATTATTTTTCAGTGATGCCTAGTATGCCATTATGTGAATGTATCATATGTTCTTTATCCATTCAATTGTTGATGGGTGCCTCGACTGTATACATTTCTTTGCTATTGCAAATAATGCTGTGATAAAAAAGAAAGCCTACAGACTGGGAAATAATCTTTGTCAATGGTATATCTGATAAAGGACTCATAAATAAAATGTATGGAATACTCCAGCATATCAACAAGAAAAAGGCAAACAACCCAGTGGGGATAAAAGATAAATAAAAGCTTCACCAAAGAAGAATGACAGTGGCTAGCAAATACATGAAAAAAATGCTCATGAAAATCACTTATTCCTTTTAACTTCAAGTGCTAGAAAGGGGTTCTGATGGTATCTGCTTTTCCTTGTTTCAGTGCATTGAAAGTCAAAAGAATTGCTTCAATTTCTAAAAGTAAAAATCTCTTTATTCCTCTACTTTAAAAAAAAAATAGAAATATCTTCAATCAAAAGTCCAAGGAAAGTCTACAAGTCTATTCAAATGCATGTCTCCTTAGGGTGCTTGGTGGGGCTTCTCCCAGGCTAAGTCATACGCCCACTGTCTAGTTATACTACTTGTAACAAGCATTTCTCAAGGGATAATCTTCCCTTTTTAGCATATACAATCAAGCACCACCTGAAGGAAGATTTACATTCTTTCTCTAAGTTACAATATATGTCATCATTGTAATATCCAGTTTGGGTGGCCTATTAATAAGTAGCTGTGCTGCGATCATGAAGGCATATGGTTTGAATCCACCAGCTGCTCTATGGGAGAAGGATGGATAATCTTCTCCTGTGTGATTAACTGCCTCTGAAAATCTGCTGGAGAGTCATCTTTGAGACAGTTCCAACTCAATAACAACAAAAACAACAATTATTTTCTTGCCACACATCTTACTATACCCAATAAATTTAAATCAACAAAAACCTTAATCATTTTTACAATCTATCTTAACATCATATGTTTTTCATATTTATTTTTATAATATATCTTGAAATTACAATACTCAATGTTTTTACAATATATCTTGACATTACAAGAATCAGGATTCATTTTTACAGTATGTCTTAACATTACAACAAAGAAAAAAATACCAACATCCATCAAGAACTTCCAAGTAAACACATACCTTTTAATACATTTTTATCTTAAACCATTAAATGTATTTTGTCTTTGTTTTTCTGATCTCTGACATTCAGCTAGAGAAAGCTATTCCCTTGCTCTGAGTCTCTTTCAAGGTATTGATATAATGTTATTTCCCTCCTGCAGCATGACTGACTTATTCATTCCTTTACCCTCAGCTATTAGTTCTCCTTCCTCTTTTTTATCTTTATTTTTACCCTAACTTTTCTACCTTAGGAAGGGACATCATGTTTAACCGCTGTCCAAGACCACATTGCAGGTAGAAAAACCAATCTGGCAAGTACCTTCCCTTTAGTCTATTCTCATTCCTGCTGGTTAGGGTTACAGACTAGGCAAGACAATAGTGTTCACCGTTAACCTTACTTTTGCCAGATGAGTTGTATATACAATCCATACCATCAGACTTTGGGGATTTCTTGCCTATGAGTTTATTGTTAGAGTTGTTTGCTCTAGAACCACTCCTGCTCTTGTACTCATAGCTGCTTTCCTGAACCTGGGGCTGCAGTATCCGGCAAGAAGGAGATGATTTCTGGTGATGCAGGGAAGAATTACTCCTTCTTCTCCAAATACCCCTGAGAAACATAGGAGCAGTGAATCCTCGTTAGCCTCTCATGTTGAGTGTGCGCACCCATTCTTGAAGGCATGTGAGCCAACCCTTCATACTCTTATTTTAAATAACAAATATTTAAATTGCCTATTCTAATTCTCTGTAAGACCATTGCTCTGAGGGTAGTAGCCAGCATGGTATGTTCATTTAATATGTTTTTCTTATCCCATTGCTGCAATTTGTGGGCTGTAAAATGAGTTCCTTGGTCTGAAGAAATAGAAGTGGGTGGCCCAAACTGGAAAAGTATCTTGTCCCAGTCCTTTAATAGTACCTTTGGCACTTGCATTGGTTACAGCATATGTGAAACTCACTCCAAAGTAAGTGTTCCTGTGAGGACCTATTAGTAGCCACCTTGTGACACAAGTGCCATTGGTTCAATAGAATTGATTTGCCAACTATATTCAATGCTTTCCACCCTCGTGCTTTCCTGACCTATAGCCATCTGCAGCCTCTATCACTCTTATTGGCTGACAAAACAATTTTTATTAGTATTTTGTGCCTTAAAGGAAATAAGAAGAATGTGTAGTTTCAGTCCATCTCTACGGTGCTGCAGGACCCCTTTACCTACTTCAGGGACCCACTCAAGGGAGTGTACCAATATGCCAACCTGCTGATTCCAATCACTCTATGATTTTTGGAAGGAAGTTCCTTGATGGGCATTGACATGTCCAACTTGAATATGCCTCCTGAGTTTTGAGAATGCTTTCCATAGAGGTTTAGCTCCACACTGGAGTTTTCCACTGCCCATTTGTCTGACCATATGGCTAAGCTTCAGTCATTGTCCATGAGTCAGCAAAAATACAAGCATATGAACTCTCACCGTTTCCCAGTTCCTCAGTCATTGTTAGGAAGACAGCACCCAGTTCAGCCTATTATGCTGATCTGTTCTTGCTGTCCACGTATTCTGTTGCTGTCATGTGTGAACCAAGCAGCCATGTACTGATTGGCAGAAAGTTGTTCACAGGGAAGTGTCCACGTGATAATCGGCATTGGAAGACTCTCTGGAGATTCAGGACAGGACAAATGAAAAAAAAAAGGGGGTGGGAAGGGTACTTTGCTTTTGGATATGGTGGTGGATACCTCCCTGCATTCCTCAGTAGCTTGTTTCTGTGTGAACCATTTCAATTCTAGTACAGAATTGTTTGATGCACCATCTTCTTTATTAGAGTGTTTCTACAACACCAGTAATGACATGATGGGTATTTTATGTCTTATAATAATCTTAGGTACTTCTAACATTGAAGTAGTCTTAACAAATGTTCATTAGCAGATGAGTAAGTAATTGTCTTCCAAATGGTGTTTATTGTGTAGCAGTATCAGGAAATCTCCTTGTCCATAATTCCAATGACTGCCATAGACAGCCTCCTCATAAACTCCAATTTCATAAGTAGGGGTTGCAGACACCCCAACAATCATAGCTGAATGTGGATAGTAAGGGGTTAGGTACAAATAGAATTAGATTACATTCTGCATTTCAGTCATGGCTTGTTGTTTCTCTGGCCTCCATTCAAACACAGTATTCTTTCCAGGAATTTTAATGGATGTGAAATAATACTAAGCCACGATGGGGAATATGAATCCTCTGAAATCCAAATTGACCATACAAATGTTGGGTCTCCTGTTTAGACTTGGGAGTAGGCTTTTGTTGTTATGTGCCATTGAGTTGCCTGTGATCCGTAGCCAGTCCCCATTGCCTCAGTCACTATATCATTCCATCTCATCCACGGTTTTCATCTCCTGCACTGTCCCTTCACTCTTGCAAATATGATGTCCTTCTCCAAGAACTGGTCCCTCCTGGCCACTTGCTCAAAATATGTGAGAAAGAGCTTCAAAATCCTAGCTTCCAAGGAAAAAATTGGTTTCACTCTCTCCAAGACAGAACTATTTGTTTCCTTGGCAGTCCATGGTATGTTCAAGACTCTTCTTCAGCACTACAATTACAAAGCATTGATTCTTCTTCTGTCATCCTAAGTCATTGTCCAGCTCTCTGATGCATAGCAAGTAACTGAGAAGACCATGGCTGGATCAGGCACATCTTAGTCTTTAGACTGACATTGCTGCTTTTCAGTACTCTGGAGAGATCCCTGACTGCAGATTTTCCCAATGCAATTCATCTTTTTATTTCCTGATTGCTTATGCCAAGAGTGTTTATTGTGGAGCCAAGCAAGCTGTAATTAATAACCTCAATCTCTTCTCCATTCATCATGATGCTGCCAATTGGCCCAGTGATGAGAATTTTTGTCTTCTTGATGTTGAGCTTCAATCCATATTGAAGACCACAATCCTTGACTTTCTGCAGCAAGCACTTCATGTCCTCCTCACTTTCAGCAAGCAAGGTTGAGTCATTTACATAACATAGGTTGCTGATGAGTCTTTCTCCAATCCTGATGCCACATTCCTCCTCATAAAGCCCTTCTTCGTGAATGATCTGTTGTGCATATAGATTGAAAATATATAGGGACAGCACTTCTTTCCTGATTTGGAACCATGCAGTGTTTCCTTGTTTTGTTCTGAGGACTGCTTCCTGATCCAAGTATAGGTTTCGCATAAGTACAATCAAGTGTTCTGGAATTCCCATTCTTCTCAAGGTTAGCCACAAATTGTTGTGATCCACACAGGCAAGTGCCTTTGCATAGTCAATGAAAAACAGATAGACCTCTGGTACTCTTTGCTTTCAGTCAAAATCCATCTGTCTTTAGTCAACTACTAATTGTAATAAACCCAGCTTATATTTCAGGTAGTTCTCTGTCAATGTACTTTTCCAGTCACTTTTGTATAATCTTCAGCAGGATTTTGCTAGTATGTGATATTAGTTATAATGTTTGATAATTTTCATACTCTTTTAGTTCACCTTTTTTGGAATGGGAATAAGTATGGATATCTTCCAGTCAGTTGGCCAAGTAGTTGTCCTCCAGATTTCTTGGCACAACCTGGTGAGCACACCCAGGGCAGCATCTGTTTGTTAAAATACGTCAACTGGTATTCCATCAGTTCTTGGGGATTTATTTCTTGCCAAGTCTTTCAGAGCAGCCTGAATTTCCTCCTTCATCACCATTGCCTCTTGATCATATGTTGTCTATTTAAATTCTTCTGTCAGCCATTTATTTTTGGCACAATGATAGCAATTTTTCCTTTTTATTTTATTTTATGGTTATTTTTAATGGAAGTTTACAGAACAGTTGGATTTTCAATCATTCATTGTTGCTCATTTTCCTTCATACTCCCCACACAGTTTAAAAAATTCATTGTTTCATAATTTTCTCCCTCCCCACCCCACCTATTCCCCCAATCTACTTTGCTAGGCATCACTTATTCACAACTATTGTCATACAAATAATTCCTAATCATCTATTCTTTCTAAAGAGTTCTTTTCTTCATCTCTTCCAATGCTATGTTTGATATTTATTCCCTTTTCTTGGTATTCCCCCACTCCCCATGTCAGTTCTGTTTTATAACAGTGGCATTATGTAGTATTTGTCCTTTTGTGACTGAAATATTTCACTCAGCATAATGTCCTCCAGGGTCACCCATGTTGCATAATATTTTATGAGTTCCTTGTTTTTCAGTACTGCATAGTATTCCATTGTGTGAATATACCATAGTTTTTCCTATTTATTATTTGTTTATGGACACTTAGGTTGCTACCATCTCTTTGCTATGAGATATCATCTCACCCCAGGAATAATAACAAAGTTCAACAGAGCATCAAACAACAAATGTTGGCAAGGTTGTGGAGTGATCTGAACCCTTATTCACTGCTGGCTGGAGTGTAAAATGGTGCAACCACTATGGAAGGCAGTATGGCAGTTTCTAAAAAAATTGGAAATAAAATACTGTTTAATCCAGCAATTCCAATACTAGGAATATATTCAAAGGAAACCAGAACTGCCACCCAAACAGATATATTTATACCCACATTTATTAGAGTGTTATTCACAATAGCGAAGAGATGGAAGCCATTTTTTTTGGTTGGCTGTGGAATGTCACAGGTGGCTCCTGCCCAGGTTATTTCCAAGAATTTTACTGTTTGGATAGGGCTTTGTATTTTTCCTAGATTTATCAACCAACTTATGTTGGCTATGCAGGCAACTACTGATTTTAAATTATCCTTAGTCTGTTCTGTTTTTTTTTTTTTATTTTACTAGTATATAATCAATTCAGTGTATAATTACACGGGATATCTGGACCAAGTCCAAGTTTCTTCTAACCAGGCTATGACATTTGCTATTGTTAGGTACAATTTAATTAAGTACAACTCATACCAACCCTGTGAGAAACAGATCTGAACCCTGTCCTATCCGGGGCCAGCCTCACAATTTCAGACACACTTAATCTCATTGCTGTAATGTCAGTCCACTTGGTCGAGGGTCTTTCTTTCCTCGCCATCCCTCCACCTTTCCAAACATAATGTCCTCCAAGAATAGCCTCTTTTAGCAACATGCCCATTGTATGAGAGACAAAGCTTTGCCATCCTTGCCTCCAAAGAGCACTCTGGCTGCAACTTCTCCAAGACCAAAAACCAGAACACCTTCTGTTTGTTTTTTTGGAAGTCCCTGGGATATTCAGTACTCCCCTCTCATATGACAGTTCAAAGGCATTGATTTTTTTCTCTGTCATCCTTCTTCATTGTACAGATCTCTGCAGCATATCACGTGATTGAAAAGTCCATGGCCTGAATCAGATGCACTTTGGTTCTCAAATTAACATCATTAATCCCCAATAAGTTGCACAATCAACAATTTGTTCATTACAGATACGTTTTAAAAGAAACATAAACACAGGCTTTACATAAGGATTTCACCTGATGGTATGCATAGGAATCAGATCGATTACATCTGTGGGAAGAACCTCTGGAGAAGCTCAATTTCAGCTGTGAAAAGTAGGCCAGGTGCTGATTATGGGATAGACCACCAAGTACTCATAAGTAAGTTCAAGCTGAAGCTAAGGAAAAAATAAATTAATTCCATATCCCATGTGAATTTCAAAACCATTTCAGGAACAAGTTTGAGGCCTTGAAAACTAATGAGCAAAGACCAGATGAGTTGTGGGAGGATATCAAGAATATCCTCTATGCAGAATGCAAAAGGCCATTACAAAGACAGAGGAGGCAGAAAAGACCAAGGTGGATGTCAGAAGAGACTCTAAATATTGCACTGAGAAGCCAAAGCAAAGAGAAGAAATCAAAGTATTAAGGAGCTAAACAGAAGATTTCAAAGTGCAATATAGGAAGACAAAGTAAAGTATTTTAATGAAATGTGCAAAGAGCTGGAGTCAGAAAATCAAAGGGGCTGAACTCACTTAAGCTCAAGGAATTTAAGAACAAATTCAAGCCTGAAGTTGTAATACTTAAGGATACCTTGGGCAGAATATTAAATGATCCAGGAACTCTTAAAAGAAGATGGAAAGAGTATACAGAGTCATTGTACCAAAAGGAATTGGCAGACACAGAAGAATTTCATGAAACAACATATGAGCAAGAGCTTGTAGTGATGAAGGAGGAAGTTCAAGCTTCTTTGAAGGAATCGGCAAAAAAATAAGTCCCCAGGGATTGACAGTATACCATTTGATATATTTCAACAAACAGATGTTGCTCTAGATGTGCTCACCAAGTTCTGCCAGGAAATCTGGAGGACAACCACCTGGCCAACTGACTGGAAGAAATCTTTATTTGTTCCCATTCCAAAGAAAGGTGATCTAACAGAGTGTGGAAATTCTTTAACAATAGTATTAATAGCATTAATATCAAATGCAAGCAAGATTGCTGAAGATTATCCAAAAACGACTGGAACAAAACATCAAACAGAGACCTGCCTAAAGTCCAGTCTGGGTTTAGAAGAGGCTGTGATACGAGGAATATCGTAGATAATGTCAGATGGATCTTGGCTGAAAGCAGGGAGTACTAGAGGAATGTATTATTTGTGTTTCATTGACTATGCAAAAGCATTTGACTGTGTAGAGGACAACAACTGTGGCTGACTCAGAAGAATGGGAATCCGAGAACACTTGATTGTGTTTATGCGAAACCTATACTTGATTGTTCGAACAAAGCAAAGAAACACTGAATGGTTCAAAATTGGGAAGGGTATGTAGGGATGTATCCTATCTCCATACCTTTCCAATCTATATGCAGAACAGATTATCCAGGAGGCTGGCTCTATGAAGAGAAATGTGGCATTAGGATTGGAGGAAGACTCATCAACAACCTGTGTTAGGCAGATGATATAACTTACTTGCTGAAACTGAGGAGGACCTGAAAAGCTTGTTGCAGAAGTTCAAGAACTGTAGCCTCAATATGGATTGAAGCTCAATATCAAGAAAACAAGATTCTTACCAGTGGGCCTATTGGCAGCATTATGATATATGGTGAAGAAATTGAGATTGTTAACAGTTTTTGTTTGCTTGGCTCCACAATCAACACTCTTGGCGCCAGCAGCCAGGAAATTAAAAGATGTATTACATTGGGAAAGTTTGGTGTCAGAGACCTCTCCAAAGTACTGAAGCACCACCATGTCAGTCTGGACTTTGCATTCACTTGCTCTGCATAAGAGAGCTGGAGAATGACTAGGGATTATAGAAGGAGAATTGATGCCTTTGAGCTATGGTGTTGGAGAAGAGTGTTGAATATACCACGGACTGCTAATAGAACAAACAGGTTTGTCATGAGAAGGTGAAACCAGGCCACTCCTTGGAGGCAAGGATTCTGAAGCTTACATAGTTTGGACAATTTGCAAGGAGCAACCAGTCTTTGGAGAGGTATGTCACGCTTTCAAGGGTGGAGGGACAGTGGAGGAGAGGAAGAGCCTCAATGAGATGGATTGATTCAGTGACTGGGGTACTGGGGGTGGGGGTGTCGGAGACATTTGGCCCAGGATAGAGCAGGCTTTTGTGCATTGAGTCACTATGAGTCACAGGCTACTCGAGGGCACATAACAACAACATGTCAGAGACAGTGAGGTTGGCCTAGGATAGAGCAGGGTTCAGAGCTATTGTGCATAAGGTTGCTATGAATTGTGGTTAGCTTAATTGCACATAACAACAACAACAACAGTGTGCAGTTAACCATGAACCATCCGTGTTTTTTACAGGCCATACAGAGCTGTTATGCAGAGAATTTGTTGACACCAACACTCCAGACTGTAGCATGTCTTTAACCAAAGTCGTTTTTGCTTTTTGTCTACCAGGAACCCTAGACTGCTTCAAATTTATAATTTGAGTGGACTCAGGCAACTCTTACTGCTTCCACTTAATATATCCAATCAACACTAACCTCTCTACAGATTTACACTCCCTCCATTTCATGGTATCTGGTAAAGGGCATATTCCCCAATTAGACATAATATTCATACCAATTGTACCTTAAAGGAATGGGAACTGCTTCATGCAACATCTTTATATTTTCCAATTCTCATCCAGACTTTCACCTTAGTCTCGTCAATTGCTGCATTTCCATATCCTTCTAATACAACTTTAGTTCCCTTCAAGATTTTATCCACAGGTTTGAGGATTACAGTACATTGGCATGTACTAAGAAACCTAAGACGGTTTCTTCTCCACCGTCAGACCATTTTTGCCACATATGTACATATGTCTTATGAACTCTACTGGCAGTTGGACCAGAAAACTCTAGCTTTCTAGCCAATTCAAATCTTGATCAACTTGCTGATCTTATGCCTCAATTAATTCGAGGTGGAAACCCCATAATTATTTGCCAAATGATTGGGATAAATAGAATGGACTTGTTAAGCCTTGATGTTGGGGTAAAAGAGGGAGCATTAATTGGACCCACCCACACTACTTGTAATGCTGCCTTAGAAACTTCATCTCAACTTTATCAATGTCTGCTATGTTCATCCTTCTTCTGAATCACCATCCAAAAATCTCCACCCTGCTAGGATAAATCCTTTCCCCATTGGCACCTCCCATTTGCCTAGGAATCTCCCTCATGTTCCCTGTATCCCTAAAACCCATACATTGAAGTAATTTCAATAGAGTTGCCTTGTTCTCCAGTAGCAAAGCTACATGAGGTGCCCCTGTTGGAGGAGCTCCCAGGATCACTGTCTCTAGTCATGGCCTCTGTAAGGGACATACTTGTTTGGTGAATGTCCTCAGTGCTGTAAAGCCATTCTAATGTGGCGTGTATACACACAATATCATTGGTTCTTCTTGAGTGTTTCATTTGTTGTTTAGAAGGGGAGAGAGGCAGTTTCCTTTTGAAGGATAAACAAATCTGAAATCACATATTCTATCCAATATTTCAAGCTAATTGTTCCCTCTTGTTAATCTGTTCTGTAACTTAATCTTGCAATATCATTCATGACTCTTCTATAGAGAGCTGTGGGTCTTACATTAACCCAAACCTCCTCCTCTGTTCTGCAGCATTCAGAACCACAGATGCTGTCCCTAAATTTGTAAATGCTACAGTCCATTTTAGTAATGGTTTCTCAGGAAATTGATGATAACCATCTGAAAACTTACATGTTTTCCTTTATGCCATATCTCTTGGTTACAACAGTTTCTTTATCCTGCTTATCAACTTTCCACCCTGTCTTTTTGATGACCACAGATCAGAGGTGTATTTTCAGTTACTCCCACATAGTTTTTCTTTCCAGGCCGATCCTGAAGTTAAGGGCTATAACTCTGTCCCTGTGGGACTTGGTCCAGTGTTGGTATCAGCCATCTTACTTCCTACATTCTTTTCCCTTGCATTTGCTGTCATTACTGAGAAAAGAAACCAAGTACTTGTAAGTTTTGCTCTTTCCTTATCACTCTCACTCTATATTTCTGTATACATTCAATTAATCAGCTTCTCAGGTCCAGTAACTTCAAATCCCATGATTTTTGCCTTGAGTAACTGACTGCAACATAGTAGCTGTAGTGACAAGTATTCCTTATCCCATCCAGAAACCAAAGGTTTATCACTTTCTTGTCAACTCCTTTACCTCCAAAGCCAAATTTTACAGGGAGTCTAGGTCTTTGCAGCAAATCCTTCAACTCTGACTCTAATTACATTTATAATTTTTTCTTCTAAAATCTGTAGCAGAGTAGTATAGAAAATGAGGAAGTCAACAATATCCGAAATATTTGATCTGCTCTACCACTCCATGGCTTTTTTATTCCAACTGTTCTTTCTTCGCTCAGTCCCCCTAGTCCTCTATGTCCCTTGGGTCCAGGGGTTCATTGGATGGTTTCACAGTGACTCACACTTGTGAGGAAAATGACTCACAAACGTAGATGATACAGACCAGTGTTACAGAGACGGGTGAGCAATGAGGCAGATTCATGTAGGTTGTAAATTGCCGACCAGCTGCATTCTGTGTCCCAGGAAAGCAAGAGTCTCCCCTCCGAAAGAAGAGTTAGCATTAAGCCCTTGTGAGCTGACATAGGCCACTAGTAGGGTAGGGCTTGCATCCCACCCTGATCCTATCTTTTTACTACAATAAATACTTCACCACAAAACAAAATGTTAATCAAGAATTAGGAAAGACATTTATAACAATAAACCTTTGGCATCACAGCCTGTTAAGACCCTAAGGATGTTTTAATCATATTTTTACTTTCACACGTTTATCAACTTTTATGTGAACTCCCTTCAGAGCTCATGTAATTTATTTTCATGTTACTTCTGAGGAAGCCATTTTCAAGTTGTCTGTTAAGGGCCATCAAGTAAAGTACTGCTCATAGTTATCCTATGAACAAAAGATTTGAACCTTATCCTATACTGTGTCACCCTCACACTTCCTGACACACGGAGCTCATTGCAGCAGCCACCATGTCAATCCACCTTGTAGAAGGTCTTCTTCGCTGACCCTCCAGCCTTCCTAGTTTCATGTCTCTATCTAAGGAATAGCTTCTCCTAGCAACAAGCCCAAAGTTTGTGAGGCAAAGCCTCATCATTTTTGCCTCCAAAGAGCACTCTGGCTGCACCCTTTCCAAGATAAATCTGTTTGTTCTCTTGGCCAGCCATGGTACGTTCAGTGCTCTTCTCCAACACCACAGCTCATTAATCAATTTTTTTTTTTCTGTCATCCTTATTCATTGTCCAGATCTCATATGAACAGCAAGTGACTGGAAAGATTATGGCCTGAATCAGATGGAATGTGATCCTCAAACAGATATCACTATTCTCCAATAATTTGGAGAGGTACCTAACTGCAAACAGCTATAGTTTGCTTG
>NW_006399849.1:9809506-9810069 GCF_000299155.1 Elephantulus edwardii | reverse complement strand
ATTCACACAGGACAGAGCGGAGTTTAGGGCTGTTGTACATAGGGTCACTATCAGTCGCAAGTGACTGGACGGCACATAACAACAAGAACAATAAGAACAACAACAGATACAGGTTCCTGTTTTCATCTTTTGCAGTCACTGGAAGTGATCAATGCTTCTTGATTGCACAGTTGATTAATTTCAAAGTGTGCAATTTGGTAAAAATAATCAATTTTTTATCTTCTTCAAACATTGTTATTATTGTTGTGTACTGTCAAATCTATTACAATTTAAGGGAAACTCTATGAACAACAGATCTGAGCCTTGCCCTACCCTCTGCCATCCTGACATCTCTACCATACCCCAGCTCATCGTTGTAGCCACTCAATATGAAGAAAACAGAAATCCTCACTACTGAACCAATAGGAAACATTATGATGTTGTTGTTATGTGCTGTGGAGCCCCCTGTAAACCCCTAGGGACCTTATGTACAGCAGTTCTGAACCCTGTCCTGTCCTAAGCCAACCTCACTAATTCTGACATACCAACCCACGTTGCCCCAGTCACTGTATCAATCCATCTCA
>NW_006399849.1:9802171-9809026 GCF_000299155.1 Elephantulus edwardii | reverse complement strand
TTAATTTTACTTGGATCTACAATAAACACTCATGAAATCAAGAAACCAGCAGTCAAGAAATCAAAAGACATGCTGATCTGTAGTAATCTACTGTTAAGAATCTTTACAAAGTGCTAAAAAGCAAAGTTGTCAGTTTGAAGTGTAAGATGCCTGATTAAAGTCATGATCTTTTCAATTGATTACTATGTATTACAATGTTGGGCAATGAATAATGAGTATCAAAGAAGAATCAATGTCTTTGAATTGTGGTGTTGGCAAAGAGAATTGAATATGCCATTGGCTGTGAAAAGAATAAGCAAATCTCCTTAGGGACAAAGATGGTGAAACACTGTCTCACATATACTGTGAATGTTTTTGTTGTTGTTTTTATTAAGTGTGGTAGAGTTGCAGGTGACTCATAGCCACCCTATAAAGAAGAGAGTCCTCGACACTTGGGTGCCTATCATCCTCTCTTCAGGTTCATAGGGTTTCCTGAGGCAAGCTATTATGGAAGTGGATACCACTCCTCCTTCTGCGAAAGTTTTTAGAAGGAGCCAATCTTTGCAAAGAGACATTATTCTGCATAAGGTAGAGGATCATTTAAAGAGCAAAGAGTCTCAACTAGACACAGCGACTGCCACAGTGGACTTGATCATGACAGAGGTATTGAGAATTGTGTAAGATAACATAAAGTTCAGATAGCTGTTGCTGAGCTGTAGTTGATTGGACAGCATCTAAGATTTTTTGAAAATCTTATTTCAGGAGTGAATGGCCAGTTCTTCTTCTCAGTTTGCCTAAAATCTTTGCTGAAACCAGGCCACCATGGGTTATTCTGCTGGCATCTACAATACTGGTGGCATAACTTCCCCCATCACAGCAACAAGCAAGTCACCCCAGTGTAGCAAACTGGCATACAAATGTTGTACCCATTAAGAATAAGAGAGAAAACAAGAAATTAGAAACTTTATGTTGTGTTGTCATTATGTACCATCAAGTTGCCTGTGATTCATAGCGACCCTACATACAATAGCTTTGAAGTCTGCCCCATCCTGAGCCAGTTTCACTGACTCCAACACACCTGGTCATGTTACTCTAGTTACTGTATCAATCCATCTTATCCAGGATCTTCCTTTCCTGTGTTGTCCCTCCACCTTTCATGATATCTTCTCCAAGCAAGTGTCAAGTGTCCAAAGTATGTGAGATGAAGCTTAAAAATCCTTGCTTCCAGGAGGAACCTGTTTTTTATGTTCTCCAGAACAGACCTTTTTGATCTCTTGGTAGTCTATGGTATGTTCAATTATCTTCTCCAGTACAACAACTCAAAGGTATTAATTCTTCTGTCATCCTTAGTCGTTGCCTAGCTCTCTGATGCATAGCAAGTAATTGCAAAGATCATGGCCTGGATCAGGTGCACCTTATACATAAGCTATGTTTTGGTTTATAAATTTTAATAGTAGTTGTATTAATTGGTCTTCTTTGTAGTCATATGGATATAATCTCAGCGCTGACAGCTGATGCTACAGTTGATGATACAGGGTATATTTTGAAATGTTCTTTTTGACCATGAATATACCCCCATTCCTCCCACTTTGTTATTCACATCATAGTAAAGAATATAGTGGTTAAAATAAAAATGGCTGGTATCAGTTCATTTCAGTCTATTAATTCTTAGCAGGGAAGCTTTGGTGACACAGTCCATAGCAAACTGCTCAAGTCTGCTGGTAACCCAAAGGCTGCACATCTCTGGTGATTCAAAGCCACCAGTGGTCCCACGGGAGAAAGATGGAGAATCTTCTATTGTGATTTACAGCTTGGATACTTGAGGGAGGGTCCCGAATCAGATCTGATTGAATGACAGTGAATTTGAGGTGTTACTATTTTGGGGTGTTATTTTTTAAATGCCTAGGAAGGTATCAGACTTCAAAATTTCCATTTAATTTTGGTAACTTTTACTTTCCTTGATTTATCATTACTAAATTATTAATGGATGTCTGTAGCAGTTTTGTCACATTTTAAATCATACTGTATTGTTATTGTTGTTGTTATTGTTACATGCCATCAAGTCACTTGCGACTCACAGTGACCCTATGTACAAGAGCCCTAAATGTCGTTCTATCCTGTGCCAACCTCGCCATCTCAAACACACTCATTCCCACCACTCCACTCACAGAATCGATCCATCTCATCGAAGGTCTTCCTCTCCTTCGCTGCCCCTCAACTCTCCCAAACATGATGTCCCTCTCCAAGGACCAGTCCCTCCTTGTAACATGCCCAAAGTATGTCAGACGAAGCTTCAGAATCCTTGACTCCAAGGAGCATTCTGCTTCACCCTCTCCAGGACAAACCTGTTTGTTCTCCTAGCAGTCCATGGTATATTCAACACTCTTCTCCAGCACCACAGCTCAAAGGCATCAATTCTCTATCATCCCTATTCACTGTCCAACTCTCCGATGCATAGCACGTAATTGCAATAAGAGTCATACTGTATTAGCACATGAATTTCCTCAAAGTTTTACTGCATCTATTTCATTTAAGGAGCCCTGGTTGCCTTAGTGGATGGAGAGTTGTGTCCTCAGGTGGTGGTTTTTGTATGTGCTGTTGAATTGGAACCTGCTCATAGCTGACACTCCAATGAGTATTCAGATACAGTAAATTTCACTGGAGGAAACTGCCCATCTTTTTCCCATAAAGTAGCTGGTGTGTTTGAACTGAGTGCTTTTGGAATTTCAGTGCAGCTTCTTACCATTAGGCCACTAGAACTCCAAAGCTAAAGACATTGTTGTTGTTTTTATGTGCTATCGAGTCATCTGTGACTCATAGCGACCCTATGGATAACAGCTCTGAAGTCTGCCCTACCCTGAGCTAGCCTCACTGTCTCAAACATCCCTAATCTCATTGCCCCAGTTATCATGTCAACTCATCTAATCCTATGTCTGCCTCTCCTGCACTATCGCTCCACCTCTCCAAGCATAATGTCCTACAAAGACCAGTCTCTCATGGCCAAGTACCCAAATTATGTGAGTTGGAGCTTCAAAATCCTTGTCCCTAAGGAGAAACTTAGTTTCACCTTCTCCAAAGCAGACCCATTTGTTCTCCTACCTGTTCATGGTATGTTTGACACTCTTCTCCAGCACAATTCAAAGGTATCAATTCTTCTGTCTTTCTTAGTTAGTGCGTTTAGTTGATTTGTGGGAGAAATATGGGTAATCTTCTCCTCTGGGCTTCTGAAACCCTGCCAGAAGGTGAGCTATGAGTGAGCTCTGATTTGATGGCAATGAGTTGTTAGTTGAGTTTTATGTCATTTAAACTGGCTACACTCCAAGGGGGCAGCTCTTTCACAGTCATATTTTGAATGCCTTCCAACTGAAGGGGCTCTTCTTCCAGCATATGTCAATATTCTGCTACTTTTCATAAGGTTGTGGTGGTTGTTGTTTACCGTCAATTCAGAACCAACCCATAGCAGACCTTCTGGAGGGTTTTCAGAGCAGATCCTCCGGAGGGTTTTCAGAGGCAGTTAATCACATGGGAGGTGGTTGTCCATCCTTCACCCATAGAGCAGCTGGTGGTGGCCTCGAACCATGTGCTTTTTGGATTGCAGTGCAGTTTCTTGCCACTAAGCTACCAGAGCTCCCTTTTCATAAGGTATGCCAAGCTAATTTATGCAGAAGCTGATTTCCAATTCTTTTTCTCCAATCTTTCTTATTTTGGAATCTCCACTGAAAACAATCCACAATGGGTTATCCTGCTAGGTTTTGAAATACCCATGGAATTATTTCTAGCATCACAACAACATGTAAGCCCATGCAGCTCTTTCCCTTAGAATTAAGTGATCAATTTTTTTTTGGGAATAAAATAATACATTTTAGCATCATTTAGTGATCTTTTCTCCCTCTACTCCTATCCTCTATCATGTTGTAGAACTTTCTCCTGAGACTTGAAATGGTTAAAGTTCACTGTCTATTTTCAAAGTAAATTCCAGAGTATGATGAGTAGATAGGGCTGAGGAGACAGAGTTGAGTAGATAGGGCTTGGATATGTCCAAAATTGTGTTCAGGAGAACACAAATCTCACCCCAGTCAAAATAGCAAAATTTAACAGAACAGCAAGCAACAAATGCTGGCGAGGTTGTGGAGAAACTGGAACCCTGATTCACTGTTGGTGGGAGTGTAAAATGGTGCAACCCCTGTGGAAAGCAGTATGGCGCTTTCTCAAAAAGTTGCAAATAGAGATACCATTTGACCCAGCAATTCCACTACTGGGAATATACCCTGAAGAGACCATAGCTGACATCCAAGCAGATATATGCACTCTCATGTTCATTGCAGCTTTGTTCACAATAGCAAGGAGTTGGAAACAACCTAAGTGCCCATCAACAAACGAATGGCTAGAGAAGCTGTGGTATATTCACACAATGGAATACTATGCTGCATTAAAAAACAAGGAACTCATGCAATATTATTCAAAATGATTGACTCTGGAGAACATTATGCTGAGTGAAATATCCCAGTCACAAAAGGACAAATATTACATGATGCCACTGTTGTAGAATGGGACTGTCCTTGGGGTTGGGGAGAGACTGAGTAAGATGGGTTCAATAATGTATACTGCACTGAAACAGAGGAGGGAGAAAACTGTTTAAAAGAGATATATAACTAGGTATTTCTGTCATCACAGGAGACTAGAGCGAGGGCTGCATGGTGGAGGGGACCTGGGGGAGGGTTTGTAAAACAATGAAAGAATCTTTTCTTTTACTTTTCCATAATTTTTGACTCATGTACTTATAACTTGTTAGTCAAATTTGTGTCTTCTAGGTTGCAACACCCCCATGATACATCTTCAAGGATATGAACATGTACGGCCAAGCACAATCAATAAGAGTGCATCTAAATTCCAAAATCAGTCTCCATAATAGTCTATGTGTTTCCTACTGCCAAAGGGGCCCTTTAGAGTAGTGAGAGAAGATCTTCACCCTGAAACCCACAGCGTCCCTTTTCAGCAGGAAGTAGCTAAGAGAATACGCCATCCCCTTTTCCTTATGACTCAGGGTGAAGTCTCTCTCAGGGAGGAGTGATAGGGAATGGCAAAGGACACACTGACAAAGAAGATTAATCAGAACTGGCTTTGACAAGCACTGTGGCATTTGGACAAGAACAAACTGGGAGGAGGGTAGAGAGAATAGTGCAACAATGAATGAGTGGAAGCCCAAAATCTCTGTAAATGTTTATGAAAATTAATAAAATATAATTATAGAAAAAAAAAGGAGAACACAAATCTAGCATGTATTCAAAATAGACCCATTTCAGTTCAAGTTGTCAGTACACAAAGCTTCATAAGGTATTGGTATATCTGTATTAAACCTCAAATTCATTACTAGATTTTCAGAAGTAGGCGAAAAGAGCCAAACAAAAAAAGTTTCTGTGGTTTTTTCTCCCCCCCCCCACCTTTTTCTATATCTATAGCTGTTCTAGGCAGCTGATGAGCTACCAGCTGCTAGTCTTATGAGCAGATATTCTGGGAGTCCTATTTATAGAGGCCATCTTGTCACGTGGACAAGCCGTGTTTTCCAGCATCATTCCTTACCATGTCACAGAGCGTTACTTCTGTACCTTCCAACTCCTTTCAGTAACGTGAATGTTTCTAACCAGGTCAGCACAGAATCATGAAACGCTAAAACTGAAAGGAATATTGAGCTCCATAAATCTAATTTTTCCCCCCTTTTCATTATCCAGAGGGAGAAACTGAGGTCAATAGAGAGTAAAATATTAAATAACTAAGAGTATACACCAAATGTCTTGTCTCCAAAGCAATTTGAACTAAGTATTTCCTTTTCCTTTTCTTTTTTTGTTTGGGGTGAGTCAGTTAAAGATTTGGAAAGGAGCAATCGTAGTTGTTTTGCTTAATTTAATCATGTCATTATTGATAAGGAACTCTGGTGGCATAGTGTGTTCTGTGCTGTGCTGAGACGTCTGTGTTTTCAACCTACTGACTGTTCTATAGGGAGCTCTGGTGGCCTAGTGGCACGAATCTGTGCTCTAATCCTAAAAGGAATTGCCCCATGGAAGAAGGATGAGTGGTCTCCTCCCGTGTGATATACAGCCTCTGAAAACCTGCTGCAGAGTGAGCTATGAGTAGATTCAGAATCAATAGCAAACATAACATGTGCTCTGTGGGGGAAAATAAGGCAATCTGTTTTCATTAAGATTTAAGGCTCAGAAACCAAATATAGAGGTGACCACGAGTCAGAATTAACTTGATGGCAGTGGGTTTGGTTTTGATGTATTGTTAGGTGTTTTGGCTTGATACCAACTCCTCGCAATCCTATGAACAACAGAACACAAAATTGATCAGTCCTGGGGCTCCGTCTGACATACTTTGGGTATATTGCCCAGAGGGACCAATCCTTGGAGATGAACAACATACTTGGAAGGATGGAGGGACAGCACAGGAGAAAAAGACCATGGAGGAGACAAATTGACTCAGTAACTGGGTTAACGGGGGGTGGGGTAGAGTAGGGGGTGGGTATGTGTGTCAGAGACAGTGAGATTAACTCAGAGTAGAGTAGGGTTCAGAGCTATTGTGCATAGGGTCACTATGAGTTGCAAGCAAGTCAATGGCACATAATCACAAATATATCCTCTTCACAATCATTGTCGAAGTTATTGTGTCAGTCCATCTCACTGAGAGCCTTCTTTTTGGCTCATTCTCTGTTTTACCTAATCTAGAGACTGAAACTTCCTGTTAACAGGCTCAATGTTAACATGCCTAAGCTTCTAAGAAGCCTTCTGGTCATACTTCTTTCAAGACAAATTTGTTTGTTCTTTTGGTGGCTTAGTCTGCAGGAGTTGCACCAAAGGACATGCCTCTTCACTGGTTTAG
>NW_006399849.1:9779592-9789552 GCF_000299155.1 Elephantulus edwardii | reverse complement strand
GACATTTTTTTTTCTTTTGACCAGTGTCTCTTAAGTTTAGTTGTACTGTCTCCAAGGGAAGGTGACGTGTCCTGTTGAACTCCTGTGTAGCCCGCCGGTTTTTCTGTGTACCTGAAAGATGCCTCTTTGCTATTACCCGAGGTGACCTTGCCCGGTGCGCAGCTTTCCGGCTTCCCTTCCGCTGAGGAGCACGTTCTCCCGCCAGTCCCTCTTGTGAACTGGAATTTCTACAGTCATGATACTATACACTTTTTCATAGTTCCACTCCTGGTATTATTTACTTATCAAATTAAGTGTGTCATCAGGGAAGACAGTTCCTTGGGGAAGGACATAATGCTCAGATAATAGGGGGATAGTGCAGGAGAGGAAGACCCCAGATGAGATGGATTGGTACAGTCACTGCGGAGATACACATTGGTGTGTCAGAGTAAGATTGGCTCAGGACAAAGCAGGCTTCAGAGCTGTTGTACACAGGGTCACTATGAGTTACAGGAGACTTGACAGCACATAACAACAAAAACACCACCATTTTTGAAGTGTTTATAAATCAAAACCAAACTCATTGCCAGGAAGTCAATTCTTTTTCTTAGTAACTCTGAGAGACAGAGTTTTTGTTGATTACCATCAAGTAGGAACTGTATCATATCTGACCCTCCAGCAATAAATGGTAAGAAAGAAGATTGTCCATATTTCTCCTGTGAATTCAAACCATGTACTTTTGGATTGGCAGAACAATTCCGTAAACCTAAGCCACCAGCACAACTATCCATAGAGTTTCCAAGGCTATAAGTCTTAAAACAAGCAGAATGACTCATTCTTACCCCTCTGGAGTGGCTTGTGGATTTTAGGTTGGCAAGTGAATTCTTTAACCAGCATGTCACCAGAAATCCTTTTATAGTGTGCTTTGTTGTTATGTTATGTACGGTTGAGTGAGCTCCAAAGTCATAGCAACTCTGTTTGGTAGAATAAAACTCTTTCTGATCCTGTGCTACTATCACAGTATCTCAAATTATTTTCCTTGGGAAAGGACATCATACTCAGGTCAAAGTGGAGGGTCAGTGAAAGAGGGGAAGGCCCTTGAGGAGATAGATTGACACATTGACCTTAACAATGGGCTCAAGTGTGGCAGAGACGATGAGGATGGCATTGGATAGGGAAGGGTTCAGATTATCGTTCTATGATTCATAGGGTTGCTATGAATCATAGTATACATGAGAGCACTAAACAATAACATGATAACAGCCAGAACAATATTCCTCTTTAATAAATTTTTATTCTGTTGGTGGTATGGTAGTATAATGCCAAGAAACATCTGTCTTTCTGAGACTCCTTTGCAGATGGGGTAGCTAAGTTACAGAAGTGTAACCAAGAATGTATACATGGACATTGTTGGGATAAGCTTTTGTAAAGATTTTGCAAAAGGAAAGAATTTGACTATTTGCCCTAGGATTTTCTTTCCTTCTTTTGTCTTAAATGTGGACATGTTGGATATAGTTTCATTACTTATTTTGAAGGCATAGTGACATGAGAGTCACACACTAGGTGTGGCGAAATGGAAAGTTAGAGATTTGGGTCTTTGATAACATTGTATATGAAAGAAACCTAAATCTCAGATGTATTCATGATACTTCTCAGGTTTCTGTAATCATTTAAGGGAGTCCTGGACTTCTAGTGTATAAGGGGTTGTCCTAACCCCAAAGCAGATAGTTTGAGTCCACCAGTAGTCACTTTGAAAAAGAAAGATGGACAATCTTCTCCCATGTGACTTACAGCCTCTGAAAACCAGCTGAAGTGTCAGCTATGAGTTGGTTATAACTCTATAGCAATGAGTTGGAGTTTAGTTTGAGTGTAATATTTTACATGCATAAATATATCATAACCCTTTTTCTGCAGGTTGTCCTCAGATCATTCTTCCACTCCAATTCAGAATGACCTATTTCAGCTTTGCTAGGTCCTGTATTTCCTTTATAACCCTTCTCACACTCATGTTCTGGTTTCTTGGTTTTTTTTCTTTTTCTTCTCTGAGATTAATTCTTATAATTAAAAATGAAATTACTTTTTATGTGCTAGTCAGTCATTTCTTCATGTCATTTTTTCCATATAGGATCATTTCTGTGTGTTTTATCTTTTTCAAGATAGAAATTCTTTGGAAAAGCTATCTATCTTAGTTCTTTTGGTGTCTGCCAACAGCCCCTGATTATAGAGTCTGGCAAAATAGTGAGCTCTAGAAGACTCTATTAATACTGATCAAATGAATTCTATTAAATCTAGAAAAATGAAGATTAGAAAGGAAGGTAATTGAGAAATTTATAACTTTGTTTGCTTATGTGACCAGAGCTGAGTAGCAGAGAAGGTAATGGATCTGCTGCCACATTCTACAATTAACATCAATATTTTCTACAGAAAGAAGAATAGTGGGTTCTATCTTTTCCGTAAATATCTACCCCAATCTGCTTCTAAGCTTTTCAATTTTAAATGACATAGGTTTTCTGTTAACTTTATGATGCTATTTTTCAATAAAACTAGAAGGCAAAAGTTCATCCAAATTCCCAGCTACTCTATAAGAGGAAGATGAGCAATCTCCTCCTGTGGGTTTTACTGCTTTGGAAAATCTGCTGGAGGGTCACTTATAAGTTGGTCCCGATTCAATGGTATACATTAAATAACAAAATGGACAAGTCAGAAGTTACACATAGGTGATATTCTAGTGGGTTTTCCAAGTCTGTCAACATTTGGTTGCCATTTGTTTGGTATATTTTCCCCCTACCCTTTTATTTTTAGTATTCTTTATCTTCACTTTTCAATTGTGTCTCTTGCAGACATCATTGATGGATTTTGTTGTTTTTTTTTTTATCCAATCTGTTACTCTTTTTCTCTTAAATGGTGCATTTACACATTTAGTGTAATTATTAAGAGGCAAGGGTTTATTGCTATCATTTTGTTGAGTTATTTTTGGTGTTGTTGCTGGTTACTTCAGGTCCTTGGAGAGGGACATCATGCTTGGGAGGGTGGAGGGACAGCGCAGGAGGGGAAGACCCTCTATGAGATGGTTTGATTCAGTGACTGGGGTAGTCGGGATGGGTGTGTCAGAGGCAGTGCGGTTGGCGCAGGATAGGGCGGGGTTTAGGGCTGTTGTGCGTAGGGTCGCTATGAGTCGGAAACGACTGGACGGCACATAACAACAACAACAACAACAGCTGGTTACTTTGGTCCATCCTGCTTTCTTTGGCATCTCTGTAAGCAGGACTTCTCTCAGGTTTTCCTGCAGTGTTGGTCTTGTTTTTACAAACTCCCTTAGGTTCTGCTTTTCTGAGAATATCTTGATCTTTCCTTCATACTTGATGCACAGTTTTGCTTGGTACAGCATTCATGGTTGACAATTGTGTTCTTTGTGTGTTCGATATGTGTCATCCCACACTGTCTTCTTGCTCACATGGTTTCTGCTGAGAAATCGGCATTTAAACTTATTTTCCATCCCTTATAGGTTATTCTTTATTTCTCCCTAGTTGCTTTCAGAATTCTCTTCCTATCTTTGGTTCTGACAAATTTGGCTATGATATGCCTTTATGCCTTGGTGTTTTTCTTTTGGGGTCTACCCTATATGGTAAGGATGCTCTGTGACCTAGTGTCAAAATGTTGCTCTGTAATTTCAAAGGTATGTGGTTCAAGGCCACATGCTGCTCTGCAGGATGGAGGATGGGCAATCTCCTTTTGTGTGATTAACTGCCTTTGAAAATCTGTTGGAGGATCAGTTATGGGTTGGTATGACTCGATGGTCAACAACAACAACAACTCCATATGCTATTTCCTCAGATTCTTGAATATATATTCTCTCCTTTTAAGAACTTGGAGAAAGGATGAAAGTTATACAAGTGTTCAGGTCTTTCATTTATAGGGTCTCTATGAGTCACGTATGACTTGACAGCACTTAACAACAACAACAACAACAACAACTACCTTCTTTATTATACCTTGAAAGTTTTCTTCTAGTAATTTTTCCACAGCTTTCTCAGTGCCTTCACCTGCTTCTTTCTGATCTGGGATTCCAGTTATGCACATGTTTTGATGGTTATGTCTTGATGGTATCACACATTATTCATAGGCTTTCTTCTTTTTCCTTCCTTTTTGAATCTGTTTTTTGCTCTAGCAGATCAGTGGTGACAATTCTTTTTTATTTTGCTCGTTCTGTGTTCCATCTCTTCAATGCTCTTCACATTTTTCTCTAACATGTTGACGGCATCTGAGACATTGGTCCTCATATTCTGGATTGTGGTTTCTTGTTTTATCAGAGCCTCTTATGCCTCATTTGTTTTATCTGCATTGCCTTGGATATTTTTCTTTTAATATTCCTCTTGATTTTTTGCTTACAGAGTCCTGTAATTCTTCCAGTTTGTCTTTCACCCATTGAAAATATTCCAACATTTTTCTTTTGAAATCTGTGTCAGAAAGTTCCATCATACTTTCTAGCTTCAAAAAATCCATATATACTGTGTCACTTTTGGGGGGGTGACTTATTCTTCTTATTTCGTGTAGGCTGTGAGTTAGTCTGCTTCTTGCATGTCATTGAGGTCTTAACAAGGCTCTTGGTCTGATAATCTTGACTCACGAAGTCATTGCTCCAGAGTAGGGTGGGCAGCTATCCTGCTTGAGTTTCTCTCTGATCTTTTGACCCAAGGGAAGACTTGCTTCAGTTGGGGAGATATATGACCTGTGAATTAGCAGCCTTCTCTGTCAGGGAACTGCTGTTGCTAGGAAGTCCAAAAGCCCAATGCTAAAGACAGATTGAGCTCTGGGAAGGAGTAGGAAATGGCTTTACCTGGGATATTAGTGTCACTGGAGTAGTTCAGAGGGGTGGCAGTGGGTCATCCTCCAGGCAGCAGGGGTGGGGCATCCAGGCAGTGTGGCCAGGTCCTTCAGGCAGCCTGGCCAGGGCATCCAGGTGATGGACTCATATAGGCAGCAAGGCTGGGTCCTCTGGGAGATGAGTTTGGGGGTCTAGGAGGTTGGGCTGGGGGTCCTCAGGCAAAGCTGTTGCAGCAGGGACGTGGCGCTCCAGCTGGTGGGGCTGAGGTTTTGTGCTCTTGGCAGGAGAGCTTTCGAGGCCACATTAAGAATTTTTTTTTGCTGATCTCCATTCATTCATTGTTGCACTTTTCTCCCTGCCCAAATTAGGTATACTGCATTAAAACAGATGAAAAAGAAATTTTTAAGACAGGTACTTAGTGAATTGACTGGAATCCATGTGTGGCTTTGGCAATGTGTGACTTTGGAGACCACAACAAGCACTCTTATGACAAATATGGCTAGGCATTTGAGGAGCACAAAAGGACTAAATACAGCATGTAGCTCTGTCTACTTTCTTCACCATATTCTCCAAGAAATCCTTTCTTTATTGACTTTCTTGAAAGTTTTATTAATTTTATAACTATGATAATAATATTTATTGTTATTTGAGATTGTTATTGTTAAGTAGGTGCCATTGAGTCAAGTATGACTCATAGCAACCCTATGAACAGAAGATCTGAAACTTTTCCTATCCTCTGCCATCCTAACAATCTCTGACACACTCAAGTGCATTGCTGCAGTCACTGTTCCAATCTGGTTGAGAATCATCCTGTCCTTTGCCATCCCTCAACCTTCCCGAGCATGATGTCTCCCTCCAAGGAATAGCATCTCCTAGAAAGATGCCCAAAATATGTGAAAAGAAGCTTCATTATTTTTGCCTCCAAGGAGCACTCTGACTTCACATTATCCAAGACAAATTAGTAAATACTAAACACTATGCATCATATGAAAGAGAAGGTGGTATCAGAATTGGAGGAAGATTCATCAACAACTAGGTTATGCAGATCATAGCCTTGCTTTCTGAACATGAAGAAGACTTAAAGCAATTCCACAACAAGATCAAAGACTACATCATTCAATATAGATTACATCTCAACATCAAGAAAACAAAAGTGACCATACCATGACTTAGTGCTAAGGAATTGCACTGGCAAATCTACCAGATTCTCTGCAAGAGAAAGATGGACAATCTCCTCCCACGTAATTTGCTACATCTGATAACCTGCTAGAAGAGCAGTGTTGAGCTGGATCAGACTTGACAGTACATAACCACAGACCAATAAGCAACACCATAATAGATAGAGAAAAGAGTAAGGTTATTAGCAATTTCGTTTTACAAGGATCCACAATCAACATCCACGGTAGCAGCAGCCAGGAATTCAAAAGACTTGCTGCATTGGGGAAATATGTTGTAAAGGACCTCTTTAAAGAACTAAAAGGATACCAGTTTAGAGACTTAATGCGCACCTGATCTAAGCCATAATATTTTCACTTGTTTTTTATGTATCTGAAAGTTAGGCATTGGATAACGATTACTGAATAAGAAACAATGTCTTTGAACTGATATTAGTGAGGAGAGTTGAATATATTGTGGATTGCTAAAAGAACAGAACAAGTCTATCCCAAAGAAAGTGCAACCAGAGACTTTGTCTCCCATACTGTTGGTATGTTTATATGAAGAAAGAATCCTTGGAAAAGGACATAATGCTGGGTCAAGGGAAGCCAAGAAGACCCACAATAAGATTAACTGATACAATACAGGATAGAACAGGGGTTTAGGAGTTGTTATTCTTAAAGCAACTATGTGTCTTAGTCAACTCAAAGGCACCTAAAAAGTTTTGTGCTCTGGTGATTTAGTCCATAGAAAATTTCACTATTAACCTAAAGACTTTGATCCAGGCAGTTAGAACTCACTGACAGCTCTGCAGGTAAAGGATGAGCAGTCCCCTTCTGTACGATTTACAGCCTCAGAAATCCAATGGACGGTCAGTGATGAGTCAGTTTGGACTTGACAACAATGAGTTAAGTAGTTGCTGAATTGACAAAGGATCTCTGCTGGTGTAATAAGTAAGCAACCTGGCTAAACTGAAAGGTTAAGTAGTTAAAATTCATAAGCCACTCTACTTGAAAAATAATTATTACTATCGTCTTCTGTAAAGCCTCAGAAACCCCACAGGCAGTTCTAATATGTCCTAGAGGCCTGCCATGAGATTGTTTCAACTAATCGCAATGGGTTCTGTTTTGTTTTAAGTTGTTTTAGTTGTAACGCTATATGCTGTCGAGTTGCCTGCAATTCATAGTGACCCTATGTAAAACAGCTCTAAACCCTTCCCTCTCCCTTGCCAATCTTACTGTCTCCAGCACACTTATCCCCATTATTGCATTGACCAAATCAATCCATCTCATCGAGGGTCTTCCTCTCCTGCGCTGTCCCTCCACCCTCTCAAGCATGATGTCCCTCTCCAAAGACTGATTCTGCCTTGCAACATGTCCAAAGTATGTCAGACGAAGCTTCAGAATCCTCGCCCCCAAGAAGCAGACTGGCTTAACTCTCCCCAGAATTAACTTGTTTGTTCTTCCAGCAGTCAATGGTATATTCAATACTCTTCTCCAGCACCACAGTTCAAAGGCATCAATTCTCCTTCTATCCTCTCTGGTCATTGTCCAGCTCTCTGATGCATAGCTAGTGATTGCAAAGACCATGGCCTATATCAGGTGCACCTTAGTTTCCAGACTGACACCATTGCTGGTCAATACTTTGGAGAGGTCTCTTACAGCTGACTTTCCCAATGCAATTCATCTTTTAAGTTCCTTGCTGCTGGTACCAAGAGCGTTGACTGTAGAGCCAAGCAAAGTAAATCTGTCAACAATCTTAATCTCTTCACCATCTAACACATTTTAAAAAGTGGTTGATTTTTTTTTTTTAATTTACAGATAAGGAAACTGAGATACATTTGGTCAATGTAACTGGGATTTTGTAACTGGAAGAAAGGTATTCATTCCAATGTGCCTAGTTCTTTTAGTTATTTAGTGCTGATATAACAGAGAAACCACAAGTGAATGGCTAACAGACAGAAATTTAGATTCTTAGAGTTTAGGATACTAGAAGTTTTAATTCAAATTGCTACGTATAGGGGAAGGCCTTTTCTCTATTTTGGAGCAAAGTACTTGTTTTCTTTAGCATCTGTAAGTGCTACAGATGTAGGTATTCCCTAGAGATTTCATATGTCTCAGACTTTCCTGTGTCAAGGAGCTTCCTAGTTCAGGGACTATCTGATTGTAAAAGGGTTGCTCCACTCCCAGAGATTATTCTGTGGTCATCCTGAGGACATTTTTCTTGGCACAATTTCCTATTCTACATCTCTGGTGGTGAGCACATCAGGAGCACATATACTAAAACTGGAACAATACAGAGAAGATTAGCACGCAAGGTTGACATGTAATGACTAAGGTAATAGGGGTAGGTGCATTGCAGACAATGAGATTGGCACGGGATAGAGCATGGTTTACAACAACAATGACATCTCTTGTGAGATAAAAGATGTTGCAAGCCACACCCAATGTAAATGTCCCGTATGATAGCTGAAATGTGATTAAAGTATATGGTTTCCAATCTAATTCTTTACAATCATTTGGTTTATCAGATGATGGGTAATCATATAGTTTCCTTGTTGCATTTTTGCATACATTTACTTTTGGAGGACACAGCTCAATACATAACAGTAGTCTAGAATCACTATCTCCATTTTAAATATAAAGCAACCGAGGTTTAGAGAAGTTACACAATATAGTCCAGGTTAGGACTATTAGGTACAGAACAAGAATCTGATCCAATAATTCTTAAGACAAATGGGTCTTTATGATACTCTGATTCAAGAAGATGTTATTGTTAGGTGCCATCAAGTTGAA
Organism: Elephantulus edwardii; assembly: GCF_000299155.1. NCBI lineage: Eukaryota > Metazoa > Chordata > Mammalia > Macroscelidea > Macroscelididae > Elephantulus > Elephantulus edwardii. The sequence goes on along the minus strand of NW_006399849.1, from coordinate 9,780,798 downwards.
TATGACTCATTGTGACCCTATAAACAACAGACCTGAACTTTGTCTTATCCTGTCCCTTCCTCATCATCTCTGACACACTTGAGCCCATTGCTACATCATTATATCAATCCATCTCCTTGAGGGTTTTCCTCCCTTTTATGAGTATGATGTTTCTTTCCAAGGAATAGATTCTCCTATCAACATAACCAAAATATGTGAGATGAAGCTTTGCCATTCTTGCCGTCAAAGAGTACTCTGGCTGCACATTTACCCAAGACATATAAAAGAGTCCAAATATAGAGGGTGGTTCAGACTCCCAAGCAAACACTGGAGGTCAGGGCATCTTAACTTTGTTCATTATTAGCATAAACAGACCTTCTGTGACATTTTATTCCTTACATTTTTATTCAGAAAGAAAATAACCCTTTTAATTGAATCAAAATACAATAAATAGCTAGCTCACTCTCAATAAATGAAATTTTAGTCTTTATAAAATGACGTGTTTTAGATTATATCTTAAATAGAGACAGTAATCTCCTCCCATTCTATTTACAGTCTCTGACATCCACTGGAGAGTCAGCTCTAAGTTGGTTCCAACTAAAGGGCACATAAAAACAAAGCAATGATTCTTGTTAACATGTTCAATAGTACAAGAATCAAAAGTCTGGGGAGAAATGGATGATATATTAAGAAGGAGTAATTTGAGGAAAGTTTCATTCAATCAACTATTTAGAAAGTGTGGGCAAGGCTTAGGAAAAGCAATAAGAAATAATGTGTATCCCTGGGCAAATACAGACTCCTGAGAAAGCAGAACAGGAAATAAGAGGGATCTAGAGATAACGATATTGAAAGAAAGAGACTAATACAGAGATGAGAGGGAGAGAACTATGTGAGAGATCTCCCTGGTATATATTATGGAGTCTTCAGTGGAAAAATGTAGCCACACTATGGTCCTTCATGGAAGCCCAGAGAAGTCCATACTCACCCTCACTCTCTTCAGGTCTCTGTTTATACTGGCTTTGTTTCCTACTGTCTTAACCCAACTTGAACAAATAAAAAGGGAGTGTGTTGATACAGTCCAAATACATCAGTCAGTATGCTAGGGCAGAGATCATGGTTAAGACCAAGCTACCAGGATAAAGGGAAGAGATTCAGCACAAATGCACTTTTAAAAGGAGGTGTGGGGGGAGGAGGGGTTTGTGCGGGGAGAAGGGTGCAACAATGAAT
>NW_006399849.1:9737761-9776233 GCF_000299155.1 Elephantulus edwardii | reverse complement strand
TGTAGTGGAGTTTCTGGTGAATTCTAACTGTGAGAAGGGCACCTCTTTTTTGGGTTACAGCATTCTAAGGTCTGCACTATCAGGGCTCCCTTTTTTTCCTATAGTCACTGAGTTTGGTGTTCCTTTAAACTAAGATTTATAAAAGTTTGAAATGAGCACAATCATTGATTTATTGTACAACAGTGATATGCAAGATGAAATAAGTTATTGATTAAGGTACTATGAGAAATTAACATCACTTTAAGAGGGAGTATTTTGTTTCTTATCTGTTGTTTACTGCAACATTATGGGTCATGGTTGAGGCAGCATTCAACAACAGCAGTGATAATATTGAAAGTTGATTTGGAGACATTTGGTCTTGGTACTGGGATCTCTTTTTCTGCACTTCGATAAGGCAGCAGCCTCTGGAGTCTGGGAGTAAAAAGTTGGTTTTTCAGTTTGCCACTCATTGGAGTATATAATTTCAGTTTACTTTGTAGAGTGGAGAAAATGGAGGAAAACATCTTACCTGGTAGAGCAGAGACATGTAGTGAAACAGTCCCACACCATTAAGACAGAGTGAGACAACTGGCCATTGTTAAAAAGAGATAACCATAACTTTCATGTTGTTGTTAGCTACTGTTGAGTCGTAGATGACTCATAGTGACCCTATGAACAAAAGACCTGAACACTTGTATAACTTTCATAGTTTCTCTAAATTCATAGAGTTCCTGGAGGCAAGCTACTTCAGAAGTGGATGCCACTCCTGCTTCCCAGCTTTACTCTCTTATAGGGGTATTGATTTAGTAAATTGTCTGGCACATAGAAAGCGTTCCCAAAATATGAGGTATTCTGTATCTTATCAGTTAGGTAGTTTGACCAACAAAGAACAGAAAATCTTTTTCTAAACAAGGCAATGATATGTATATAGAATACCAGCATTTTAAAAATGAAAATGGGGTTTCAAAGGAGTTCTTTACCTTTTCAACAAAACGATTAATTAAGAGTATTGCTATAGTCTACTGCACAAATAAATCAAACTTTCTCTGGAGTGTATGGAAAGAGACTCAAGAGTGTGCTGAAGCAAGAGGAGTTTAAGAACCAAGGAGCAACAGAAGAGGGGAGGAAGATGTTGCCCTTACCTGACCTAGAGGATTTGACTGTAGCTGTGGCAACTGTGTCATACCACGGGGATAGATTTTTTTTGTCCTATACAATGAGAATGTGCTCGAATGTCAAGACTATGATATTCAGGGGACAAGTTTTCCTTTTTGCTGGTATTCTTTCCTCTGATATGCCTCCAATGACTTGGTAGAGTAGAGATCTATGATGAAAGGGCCACAAAGTTCGAGATAGATCGAGAGGACTGATCACTATAAAAAAAAAGGGTTCCTTTATAATTTTTTTTTAGTTAAAAAGATTCTTTTTATTAAAATTTAACATTTTGTCCAATGTAAATGATAACACTATTGTATAAGATAAAAGAATATCTTTGGTAAAGATACGACGAATGCAGTTTTACAAAAACAATAAAAATGTGTGGTTATACAAATGAATACAGAAGTAATAAGTATATGAGTATGAATATGAGTGTGAATATCTATGAACACACAGAAGTCTAAAGATTTATTTACTTAAGTATATGTATGTGCATGCTTTTGTTGTTAATTCATCCAGGACTGACTCATAGCGACCTCCCGTGAAAGATTTCCCATCTTTATCCTGTGGAGCAGTTGGTGGAGTCAAAACATGTGCCTTTGGATTGGCAGCACAACCCTTACCATCAGGCAACCAGAACTCGCTGGTAAGACGCTCTGGTGTTCTAGTGGGTAAAAAGTTGCACTGCAAACCCAAAGACTTGTGGTTCAAGTCAACTAACTATTCTTATAGAGAAAGATAGGCAGTCTCCACCCAAACAATTTGCAGAATCTGAAAACCCACTGAAGAGTCAGCTACAAGTCATTTCCAACTCAAAGGCAATAAGTTTTCAGCTATATATGGTAAATAACACAAGGAACACAGGTACAGATAGATCTTACACATAGCCAAAAGACTTGTGTGCTTAGTTTTCAAGATTTTAAGACTAAATATATATATATATATTTTAAGACTTAAGACCAGAGTTTCATGACACAACTCAGGTAATTGACATAATACAGTTTGTAAATTTTAAGTTCTGCCTTTCAAAATGATGAGTAATATCTGAGGTCTTACTCGCCTGTATCAAATGAGAAAGCAGGAAACCAACGTTCCTAGGAAGGAAGTAGTTGATACAAACTAAAGTTTCATCTGTCTTTAGAGCAGAAGAACTAGATGGTGTCCAGTTATAATAACCGGCCTTTCATATGAGGGTCACAATATTTGAATTCTGATAGAATGGGAGAGAAATACATAACAGAACTTAAATTCTTAGAAAGTTTGCATTTACTAAACCAATTGAGATTAGGGAACTCTCTGAGATTATTTCTCTGAGATAGACATTAAACTTAAACCAAAACTATTGTTTGAGTTTACCTTTAGTTAAATAACATACTGGCTCATCAAATTAAGGATAATGAGCTTACATAATGAAAACCATATATACAAGACCAAATTACAAAAAAAAGAGAATACTTTTAAAAGAAGAAGAAACATAAGGAGGCAGAAAATAAAGAGTGCAGATGGATGGCATCTAACAAGTACAATTATCATGTTGCAACATTATTTCCAGTTTTCTTTCTTCCTTTCCTCTGAAATTCTTATTATATTCAAAATTTATCTCTTTAAACTCTTCTTGGGTTTTTACAGAAAGAAGGTCTCTTCTTATGCAAACTATTTCTTTCTTTCTTGGTTGTTGTTGAGTTTTTTCACCCTGTTGCTAACTAAGTCTCCTCTAATTCCTCTTCAGAGAAGTGTTGACTTCCTCTGCCTCTTTCCAAACTAAATTGGTTCATTTACTCTGTACAAAACGAGGGTCGTTATTTTCCACATGTCATGCCTTTTTAAAAGATTTCTGTACAATGAAGATTTAATATATTTATGAATTTATAGTGTTTGAAATGGAACTAGGCTTCTACTTGAGCAGAAGTTCAATATGAAACTTTCTCAAGTCCTTGCAATGGAAAAAGAAATTTAAAAGAAAATAAAATTAGATGACCTTGAAAAAACTAACGTCTGTGTTGCTATTTTTATGAGTTGTGATAAGCAGATCTAATAGCAAATATCTTCCTTGGATAAAACAGTTGGAGGAAGATAATGTTGTTCATCCAACATCAAATCAAGCATTTGACTTGATTATTTAAGAAGTCCTATATGAGTAGTATGATAAATTATGTATACAATTTAAAATAATGAGAATTCTAGTACAATTAATTGTACTCATGTTGAACCTGCTTTTGGAGTAAGAACCTTAGTAAGGTGACAAAAACAATAAGAGTATACTTAGACTTCATGGTTAAAAGTCAGGTGCCCAAGTTAAAATATGGCCTTAAATATGTCCACAGTGAATTTAGAAACTATCTCAAGGATATATTTTATAAGTTGAACATTCTATAATCCCCACCTTTAGTTGATACATGACGAATTGTATTCTTGATATTGAGCTTCAATTCACATTGATAAGTCTTGCTCCAATCCTGATACTACATTTCTTCTCATAAAGCCCATCCTACTAAAGGATCTGTTCTGCTTATAGATTGAAAAGTTATGGAGATAAGATGTATTCCTTCCTCTTTGAACCAGGCAGTGTTCCCTTGCTCTTTTCTGAGGACTGCTTCCTGGTACAAGTATAGGTATTGGATAAGCAGAATGCTTTATTAATAATATTTAATGATACTGTTTGTTCAGTTGGAGCACATTTTTTTGGAATGATGAATGGAGAAAAGATTGATACTATCAAGGATTTAATTTTATTTGAATCTGAAATCAATGCCAGTAAAAGTTGTTGTAGGTGTCATCAAGTTGAGTATGACCCATTGTTTTTGTTATGTGCCATTGAGTCATTTGTAACTCACAGTGACCCTATGTACAACAGCTCTGAGTCCTCCTCTATCTTGACCCAATTTTATTGTCTCTGATGCACTTACGCCCATTATCCCAGTAATGGAGTCAATCCATCTAATCGACGGTCTTCCTTTCTTGCACTGTTACTCCACCCTTCCAAGCATGATGTCCTTCTCCAAAGACTGGTCTTTCCTGAAAACATTCCCAAAGTATGTGAGATGGAGCTTCAAAATCCTTGCCTCCAAGGAGCAGCTTGATTTCACCCTTTTTAGGACAAACCAATTTGTTCTCTGAGCAGTCGTTGATATGTTCAATACTCTTCTCCAGCACCACAACTCAAATGCATTGATTCTTTCTCATCATCCTAAGTAATGTTCCAGCTGTTTTGATGCATAGCAAGTAATTGCAAAGACCATGGCCTAGATCAGGAGCACTTTAGTCTTTTTACTGACATCATTGCACTTCAGTTCTCTGGAGAAGTCCCTGATAGCAGATTTTCCAAGTGAAATTCATTTTGCTGGTAGCAAAAAGGTTTATTGTGGAACAAATAAAGTTCAAGCTTTTAACACTCTCAGTCCATCTATCATGATGCTGCCAGTTGGCCCTGTGGTGAGAATCTTTGTTTTCTTGATGTTGAAATTTAATCCATATCAGCAAGTGCTTCAGGTCTTCTTCAGTTTCAGCAAGCAAGATTGTGTCATTTGCATAACACAGATTGTTGATGCGTCTCTCTCCAATCCCGATGTTACATTCTCCTTATAAAATCCAGCCTCCAAGATGATCTTTTCTGCATATAGATTGGAAATGCTCGGAAATAAGGGTACATTCCTGGTGTACTACTTTGCTGATTTTGAACCATGCAGGGTTTCCTTAGTCTCTAGACTGACATTGTTGCTTTTTGGTACTCTGGAGGGGTTCCTGGGAGCAAAGACAATGTAATTTGTCTTTTGATTTCCTGACTGCTAGTGCCAAGAGTGTTGATTGTGGAGCTGAGCAAGCTGTAATTGTTAACAACTTCAATCTCTTCTCCATATGTCATGATGCTGCCAATTGGCCCAGTAGTGAGAATCTTTGTCTTCTTGATGTTGAGCTTCAATCCATATTGAAAACTACAATCTTTGACCTTCTGCAGCAAGTAATCAAGTCTTCCTCACTTTAAGCAAGCAACGTTGTGTAATCTGCATAACATAGGTGATTGATGAGTCTTCCATCAATCCTGATACCACATTCCTCCTCCTAAGACCCTGCTTCTCAAATGATCTATTCTACACGTAGATTGAAAAGGTTTGGAAATAGGATTCATTTCTTGTGTACAACTTTACCTGATTTTGAAAGATGCAGTTTTTGTTTTCCTATTCTGATGATTGCCTTCCCAGTTCAAGTGTAAGTTTTGCATAAGTATGATCAAGTATTCTGGGATTCTTGTTCTCAGCTGCAATTTAACCATCCTGTAAACAATATATCTGAACTCTTTCCTATCCTGGGTCATCCTCACACTCCCTGACACTCTCAAGGCTATTGCAGCAGTCACCATGGCAATGCATCTGGTTGAGAGCCTTCCTATCTTTGGCTGAGCCTCTACCTTCCCAAGCCTGATGCCCTACTCCAAGGAATAGCCTTTTCTGGCTGGCTTGGCCCCACTTGGTACTAACACTCTTGGTACCAGTAGCCAGAAAATCAAGAGAATAATTGCATTGAGAAAGTTGACTGTCAGGAACCTCCCTAGAGTACTGAAGAGCAATGACATCAGTCTGGAGACTAAGGTTCACCTGATATAGGCCATAGTCTTTGCAATTGCAATGACTAGCGATGATAGAAAAACAATTGCTATCTCTGAGCTGTGGTGCTGGAGAAAAGTGTTGAATATAACATGGACTGCTAGAAGAACAAACAAGTTTGTCCTGGACAAGGTGAAACCAGCCTGCTTCTTGGAGGCAAGGATTCGGAAGCTTAGTCTGACATACTTTGGACATGTTACAAGGAGGGACTGGTCCTTGGAGAAGGACGTCATAATTGAGAGGGTGGAGAGACAGCACAGGAGAGGAAGACCCTCGATGAGATTGGATTGATTTGGTCACTGGGGCAATGGGGGTAGACGTGTCAGAGACAATAAGGTTGACACAGGATAGAACAGGGTTTAGGGTTCTTGTACATAGGGTTGCCATGAGTCACAAGAGACTCAAGGACACATAACAACAACAACAGCAACAACATAGCTTTATCATCTTTGATTCCTTGGCGCAATCTCGTTGCACTTTCTCGAAGACATATTTGTTTTTTCTTTTGTCTATCTGGGGGATATTCAATGTTCTTCTCCAATACATAGTTCGATGTCATCTTCTTCTGTCATTCATATTCATTATCCATCTCTCAGAAGCATAAGAAGAGATCAGAAAGACCATGGCCTGAGTTAGATGTACCTTAGTCCTCAAGCTGACATCATTACTCCTCAATTATTTAGAAAGGTTCCTAACTGCAAACAATATGTCTTCCAATTGTCTGACTGCTGGTACCAAGGGTGTTATTTATAGATCCAAGTAAGTGGAAGTTGTTGACAGTTTCTTTCTTTTCTCCATCCATCGTGATGTTGTCTATCAGTTCAGTACTAAGAATCTTTGTTTTCTTGACATTGAGATGAAATCCATATTGAAGGCTGCATTAATTGATCTTCTGCAAGAAGTACTTCAAGTCCTCCTTACTTTCAACAAGCAAGGTTGTGTCATCTGCATAACGTAGGTTATTGATGAGTCTCCCTCTGATCCTGATGCCACATTCCTCTTCATAGAGTTCAGCTTCTTGAATAATATGCTTAGCACACAGATTGAGTAAGTATGGAGAGAAAATACAACTCTAACACACTCCCTTTTATGCTGTTAGGGACCTCTCTAAAGTACTCAAGAGCAACAGTGTGTCTCTGGAGACTAAGGTGCGTCTAATACAGGCCATGTCTTTGCAATCACTTGTTATGCATCAGAGAGTTGGACAATGACTATTGAGGATAGAAGGAGAATTGATGCCTCTGAGCTGTGGTGCTGGAGAAGAGTATTGAATGTACCATGGACTACCAAGAAAACAAACAGATTCATCCTGAAGAGGGTTAAACCAGGCTACTCCTTGGAGGCAAAGATTCTGGGACTTCGTCTGAAATACTTTGGACATGTTGTAAGGAGAGACAGGTCCTTGGAGAGAAACATCATGCTTGGGAGGGTAGAGGGACAGCGCATGAGGGGAAGACCCTCTATGAGGTGGTTTGATTCAGTAACTGGGGTAATCAGGATGGGTCTGTCAGAGGCAGTGCGATTGGCACAGGATAGAGCAGGGTTTAGGGCTGTTGTACATAGAGTCACTATGAGTCGCAAACGACTCGACGGCATATAACAACAACAACAACAAGTGTTCCATTGCTCTGTTTACACAACATCCTCCTGGATTAGGTGTTAGTTTTGTATGAGCACAGTTAAGCTCTCTTGGACTCCCAATCTTCTCAATGTTAACCACAACTTGATATGATCCACACAGTCAAATCCATTTGCACAGTCAATAAAGCACTAATATATAATCATCTGGTATTCTGTATTATCAGCCAGAATCCATCTGACATCAGCAATGATATCTCTGGTGCCATGGCCTCTTCTAAATCCTGCTTGAACTACTGGCAGTTCTCTCTCTATGTACAATTCTAGCTACTTTTGAATTATATTCAGTAGTGTTTTGTTTGTACATGATATTAATTATATTGTTTGATAGCTTCCATTTATTTATTTTTTTTAGATTATCTATCTTTGGAATGGGAACAAATATGGACCTCATTCAATCCATTGGGCAGACAACTGTCCTTCAAGTTTCCTGGCATAGACTGTTGAGTGCATCCAAAGCTGCATCTTTTAATTGAAACTAGTCAATTCGTGTCCCATCAATTATTCTCAGGGCTTTATATTTTTTGCCAGTGCCTTCAATGCAGCTTCCAATTCCTGGTTCATTACCATTAGCTCCTGCTCACATGGTTGATGTTGTTATGTGCCATCAAGTCGCCTGTGACTCATAGCGACCATATGTACAACAGCCCTAAATCCTGCTTTAGCCCTTGCCAATCTTATTGTCTTTGACACATCTATCCCCATTACCCCAGTGACTGAATCAATCCATCTTATCGAGGGTCTTCCTCTACCGCCCTGTCCCTCCACTCTCACAAGCATGATGTCCCTCTCCAAGGACTGATCCTGCCTTCCAACATGTCCAAAGTATGTCAGACGAAGCTTCAGAATTATTGCCTCTAAGGAGCGGCTTGGTTTCACCCCTTACCCTCTCCAGGACTAACTTGCTTGTTCTTCTAGTAGTCCATAGTATTTTCAATACTCTTCTCCAGCACCAAAACTCAAAAGCATCAACTCTCCTTCTATCATCCCTAGTCATTGTCCAGCTCTCTGATGCATAGCAAGTAATTGCAAAGACTATGGCCTGCATCAGGTGCATCTTAGTCTCCAGACTGACATCATTCCTCTTCAGTACTTTCAAGAGGTCTCTGGCAGCATATTTTCTCAATACAATTTGTCTTTTAATTTCCTGGCTGCTGGTACCAAGAGTATTGATTGTAGAGTCAAGCAAACTGAAGCTGTCAACAATTTCAGTCTCTTCACCATCTAACATGATTCTGCCAATTGTCCCAGTGGTGAAAATCTTTGTAGTAAGAGATGTCAATATGCCACCCTCAAGGAAAAATAGAACAACCAGAAATAAACTCAGCAAATATGATTAAGAATTAAACAATGTTATCTCATAGAGAGGTAAAGGCTATTTCACCTTAAAAAAGCACAGTATACATTCTTCTTCAGTGTGCACAGCGCATTCGTCAGAGTAGATCATATTTTCAAAGCAAGTCTCAATAAATTAAAAATAATTAAAATAACACAAAGCATTTTCTCAGTCTATAATATTATGAAATTAGAAATCAATAACAACCGGATAAAAGGGGGAAAAAATAATGTAACTAGAAGCTGGATAATACCTCACTTGAACATGAGTGAGTTATAGAAGAAATAAAAAATTAAATAAAATCTTTATTGAAACAAATGAGAATGAATAGAGAACTTACAAAAAACAACAACAACAAAACAATAAAATAAAAACGAACGGTTAAAAAAAAAAAAAACCCATGTGGGACACAGCCAAAGCAATATTTAGAAGGCAAGTCATAGCAATAAGCAAATACAACAAAAGGGAAGAATGATAATAAATTGTTTTTGTTGTTGTTATGTGCCATTGAGTCACTTGTGACTCATAGAGACCCTATGTACAGGAGCTCTAAAGCTGTTCTATGCTGTGCCAACCTAGCCATCTCAAAAGCACTTATTCCCACCACTCCAGTCACAGAATCAATCTATCTCATTGAAGGTCTTCCTCTCCTTCGCCGCCCCTCCACTCTGTCAAACATGATGTCTCTCTCCAAGGACCAGTCCCTCCTTGCAACATGCCCAAAGTATGTCAGATGAAGCTTCAGAATCCTTGACTCCAAGGACATTCCGGCTTCACCTTCTCCAGGACAAACCTGTTTGTTCTCCTAGCAGTCCATGGTATATTCAACACTCTTCTCCAGCACCATAACTCAAAGGCATCAATTCTCTTTCTATCATCCCTATTCACTGTCCAACTCTCTGATGCATAGCACGTAACTGCGAAGACTATAGCCCGGATCAGGTGCACCTTAGTTTCAGGCCTGACGTTGTTGTTCTTCAGTACTTTTGAGAGGTCCCTCACAGCTGACTTTCCCAATGCAATTAGTCTCTTAATTACCCTAATATCTCAACAGCAAGAAAACCTGACAATCTTTAAAAGAAAGAAAATGATAAAAATGTCAGTAAAAATAAATAAAATAGAAAACAGAACACTTAAAATCACCAACAAGAGAAGGAGTTGGCTCTTCAAAAAGGTCAATTTAAAACACACACACCCCAAAACTGCTAACAAAGCTGACAAAGTAAAAGAAAGAGAAGAAATAAATAATCTAAATAAGAGGTAAAAAGGGGTGACATCACACAGAAGCAACTAAAATATTGATATTAGAATTTTATAAAAATTATATTCAATCAAATGGGCAAATCTTAGAAACTCATAACTCACCCCAAAATGACAAAGTCTGAAGTAGAACACCTAAAAAAGACCCATCACAAAAGAAGAAATTGAACAGGTCATAAAAACAAACAAACAAACAAAAACACTTCCAATAACAACAACAAAAATTCTGGACCAGATGGTTTTAGTAGTGAATTTTACCAAACATACAGAGAGAGCTGTCACCAATTTTGCATGAAGTATTTCAGAAAGTAGATAAAGATGGAATACTTCCATGCTCATTCTATTAAAAAAACATATACCTGATAACAAAGTCATCAAAAAAACATCACCAAAGTAAATAATTATAGACTGATACCTCTCATGAACATAGATGTAAAAATCCTCAACAAAATCTTGGCCAATAGAATCCAACAGCATGTGAAAAAAAATTCACTTTGACCAAATGGCTTTCATAACAGGCACGTAAGGATGGTTCAACATAAGAAAAACAATGAATGCAATTCATCACATTAACAAAGCAAAAAAAGAAGAATCACATGATCCTATCAATTGATACAGAAAAGCCCTTTGACAAAATCCAACACCCTTTTCCAAAGAAATCATTGAAATTAATAATAAATTTTTTAAAATAATAAATAAATAAAAAAGAAAACTCAATAAAATAGGAATAGAAGGAAATATCCTCAACATAGTGAAATATATATATAATATATATATATATATATATATACATACACACACACACACACACACACACACACACACACAATCAAGAGCCAACGTCATTCTCAGAGGAGAGAGATTAAAGATATTCCCTTGGAGAACAGGATTCCTTATGAGAATAGGATGCCTTATCACCTCTCAATATTATATTGGGAGTCTTAGAACAAACAGGTGAAAGAAGGAAATAAGAGGTATCTAAATTTGCAAAAAGGAGGTAAAATTGTCTCTAGAAGCAGATTATAGAATAGTATTCTTAGAAAACCCTTAAGATTCAGCAAGAAAACTATTGGACATAGTCAATAAATTCAGCAAAATAGCAGGATTCAAGATGAACGTACACAAATCCGTTGCAGTGGGCATGAATATGAACAAACACTTCTCCAAAGAAGAAATTCAGATAGCCAACAAACACATGGAAAAAAGCTTCAAATCCCTAGTTAGCAGAAAGATGCAAATCAAAACAACTGTGAGATATTATCTCACCACAGCATCAATAGTTCAACAGGGCAGCAAACAAATTTTAACAAAGGTCTGGAGAGACAGGAATTCTTATTCACTGCTGATGGGAATATAAAATGGTACAACCACTATGCAAGGCAGTCTGCCACTTTCTCAAAAAGTTGGAAATAAAAATACAACTTGACTCAGATATCACACTACAGGGCATTTACCCTAAAGAAACCAGAGCCCCAACTCAAACTCATATTTGTTGTGGTTTTATTCACAATAGCAAAGAGATGGAAGCAGCCCAACTGCCTATCAAAACAAGTAAATGAATAGAAAAATGGTGGTAAATCCAGTGTGGAAAACAGTGTACATGAACTTTGTAAATAAATCAGTATATATAAAAAAACCCACAAAACAAAAATATAAATACGTAATTATAGTACAGCACAATAATAGACAAAATGCCACAAAACCACAGCAGAGGAGGCAGTTAACCCCTGAGAGTTCATAAAGATATTCAATGATGAGGTTGGGTTTTTTTTTTTAATTTTTGAAGTGTCTTTTAAAGTATGAGTAGGAACTTCCTAGAGAAAGTATATATGTAAAAAGAGAAAGAAAAGGCACAAAGCACATAGACATTACTACAGGGAAAGAATGGGGTTCTGAGTTCTGAGGTCTATGAATGGATGGGTGGGGGGGAAGTGAGCCTAGAAAGACAAATTAATTGACATTCAGAAAAAATGACTCTTCTTCCTATAGATATCAGAAGAGTAAGCTCCAAGCAGCCTGAAGGAGAGTAATAAGTAATTACCATTCCTAAAGGCATTCAATTGCAATCCGTCCCCTTGATAAGGTGTAAAAATCATTAATAAGGAGCATTAGTGAAAATACTACTAATAATGTAAAATATTTCTTTTTTTGTGCTAAAAAAAGAAAATTCTCTCCATGTATTTACCAAAGAACCAAAAACTCCTGTGATACATTCACACAATTGAATATTATGTAGAATTAATAAGCAATGAACTTGTAAAACAGTACACAACATGGTGAGCCTGAAAGACATTATGCTGAGTGAAAATGACAAATATTGCAAGATAGCCCTGTTATCAAATAGGAGTAACCTGGAAGGTTAAAGGGAATACAGGAAATGAATGGATGGATAATGAATACTGCACGGGAACAACTGGAGGGAAGGATTATCTATAGGGAATGTATGATTGGGCATTACATGTATGACAATTAACAATCTGGATCAAATAGTGCCTTACAAAGTACACTGGAGGAGGTTGAAGGGAGGTGAGGGGAGATAATGTATGAAAATAAATAAATGAAAACTCAACATTTCTGTAAATTTTCATTAAAATAATATATTCTGTCAAGTTGTAACAATAGGCTATATAACTTCTTTCATATATATTAAACTCCCATAAAGGGTTCAAAAATAAAACAACAATAAGGTTTTATTTGCTAATGAGTATCAATAAAATAAGTTCAAATGATGGAGCCAAAAAAAATAAAATAAAATAAAATAAAAAAGAAGTCTGCTTAAAAAAAAATGAGTTTGTCAATAACTGACTTGCTCCTGACTAAAAAGCCACATTTGCTCTGTCCCTGGAGTGAGACTAGCCAGCCTGGGCCTAGGGTTTGAACCAGGAGGCGGCCTTAAGCCCAAAGGGCCTTCGGGCAGGTTCAAATTGTCTTCCTGTCAAACATTCTTCTAGGTGGTATAGCACTGGTATGTGCGTTGCTGTACAGAGGTAACTCATGGTTGCTGTGATGCTGAAGACTGTGACAGTGATGTGCCAATCGTGGTAATGGGCACCCATGGTGGGCAGTGTTGGCTGGAGCTTCCCGACTAAATCAAGCCTGGAAGCAGGAGCGGTATCCACTTCCAAAATGGCTTGCCTCGGGAAACTCTGTACGAATAGTGCTCAGGCCGTTCGTTCATAAGGTCGCTATGAGTCGTCTACGACTCGACGGCATTAAACAACAACAACAACAATGTCCAACTAAAAGAATTATTGTAAAATTTAAAAGTATTACTATCAATCAACAAATTTAAGTTTCATATCAACTGTCAGTGCTAAATTCATTATTTACTGAAACATCTTGCAAAGTTTTTTCAAGCTTAACTTATGTTTCAAGCAATCTGTTACTATTATTTGTCATCGAGTCAGCTGCAATTCAGTGACCCTATGTACAAAAGCTCTGAAGCCTGCCCTGTGCTGAATCAGACTCACTTACTCCAACACACCTAACCCCACTACGCAAGTTACTGTAACGGTCTTTCTCTCCTCTGCTGTTCCCCCACCCTTCCTAGCATGATGCTTTCTCCAAGGAATGGTCCCTCCTGGCCACATGCCCAAAGTAGGTAAGATGGAACTTCAAAATCCTAGCCTCCAAGGACAAACTTGGTTTTATCCCCTCCAAGGCAAGCCTGTTTGTTTCTCTTGGAAGTCCACAGTTTGTTCAATACTCTTCAATGGAACGTATTGATTCAATAATATAAGTTCACAGAGTTTCCAGAAGCATGTGGTTTAGGAAGTGGATGCCACTCCTGCTTCCAAACCTGAATCAATCTGAGTTTCACCAAATATCGTCCATGATGGGTAACCATTGTGGTGTTTGACACATCAGTGGTACAGCGTTCAGCATCAAAGCAACCCCAAGTTACTTCAGTACAACTAATTGACAGACCAATGCTGCACCACTTAGAAGAATGTTAACCTAAAACACAATTAACACTTGGTCTGGGCTGGGGTGAGGGGTGGATAACCACCTTTTAAATCGTAGGTCCACCCACCAGGTCCTGGTGGACTTAAAACCTGGAGGCTCCCAGCCCACAGTTCATTGTTAGCTAAATCTGGCAAATACAATCAGCTCACACCCAACTGTGAAAGGGAAAAAACAAAATAAAACAAAACAACACCAACATAACAAACACTACCAACCAACCAACAAAAAACACAACCAAAAACCCAGCCCTTACCAAGACATAAGAAACCATCTTTCAGAATCCAAGCACTTCACACATGAGCCTCCTTTACATTTTATCCTTGTTCAGGGCCATGCTATCTTCTCTGTATTGTTCCTGTTTTAGTATATGTGCTGCCGAAGTGAGCACCACTTGAGCCTCTTTTAAATATACGACCTGATCTGGACATCACAGAAGGAAAATCAGCTTCATTATTTCTTCAGAGTATCTTGGGAGAACAGTGCTACCCGGCACCCTTCATCTGAGCTCTCACATATGTAGCGGATTAGAGAAGTCATTGGAGTTACTTATTTTTTAAAATTTTATTTTTATTTTTTTAAAATTAATTTTAATGAACGTTTAGAAAGTTTGGATTTCCATACATTCATTGTTGCATTTTTCTCCCTGCCCACCTCTCCCCTCAGTTCGCACTTCTCTTTGAAAAAGTAAAAGAAAAACTATTTCATTGGCATAGAATCCAACCCCCCACCCTGCCCTGAGTGCACTCAAAGCCAAGGAAAATAAGGCCACATCTTTATAATCTCCACTTTATCATGGTGATTTTATTTCTAATACTAACAAGATTGGATGAGCTTCTATATTTGAACAGGAATCTGTGCACAAAACATATCTCCTTAAGGGCTGGATGATTGACTAGGCATTTATCCCAATTAGTCCAAGAAAATGTAGGTTTATGAGTGAATTGCTAGTAATTAAAAGAATTCTTTAACTGATTTATAACTCATGGGAGTATTTTGCCTTTAGAAGATCTGGGGGCTTTTTGTTATGTATATTTTTTCTTTATGTGAACCTGAACTGGTAAGTGTTCAAAGACATAAGCTTTTCTGTGATATATGTTTCATTGATTTGAGTAATATTCCATTTGTCCTCTGAAAACACTGCATCTTTCCTTAGTAGAGCTTAGTTACCCTCCATTTCCCAAGTTAATTATCTTCAAAGAAGACTGATTTTTTTATGACTTTGAAGCTCCTTTTAAATTGTTTCTTAGGTATTCTCTTTAATATTTGCCATCCATAATACTTTACACATTTTTTTTGTTGTTGTTGTGTATCGTTGAATCAGATTTGACTGGCACAGGGGCAGATTGCCCCTCCTTCTCCAGCAGAGCACATGGTGGATTTGAACTACATGCTTTTGAGATTGTAGTGCAGCTTCTTGCCACTAAGCCACCAGAGCTCCCTACTTATAGCATTTTTAAAAATATTCCTTTAAATTTATTTTCTTTAAATTTGACATTTTATTATGTTTTTAATACTGTAGGTTTTCTTTGCTAATTATTGACTTTCAAAAGATAATCTAGAGGAAAAATTTGCTATAAACTAATTTGAGCTTTGGGGCTTTAGTAGTAAAGAGCTCAGCTGCCAAAGCAAAGGTATACAGTTCAAATTTACAAGCTGCACCAAGGCAGAAAGATGGGAAATCTCCTCCTGGACTTAGTTATCTCTTCAAGTCCAATGGAGGGTCAGCTGTGTGTGTGAGTTCTGAATCTCCAGTACCTAACAACAAGTTTATCAAGTATGACTCAATTCTTACTATGGTTTTTGGCCAATCTTCATCCTTTTTTTTTTTTTTTCTTCTGGAAAGAGGATGAAAGACACCCAAGCATTGATAACTCTCCTTCATAGGGTCGCTATGAGTCGCCTGTGACTCGAAGGAACTTAATAACAACAACATCATTTTTTACATTATAATATACTACTGATGAAAAATAAGGTTATTTTAAAAGGCCTCATAATAATAAAAAGCATATGAGAAGGTTTTTGGTATTTGGTTTTTTTTGGTGGTTTGTTTTGGTTTTTGTTTTGTTTTTTTTTCTAAATTCTTAATGGAGTTATTTCTTGGCTCTTACCATGGACTGGTAATTTTTACCAATGACATTTTAGTAGTTTCTTAGATACTTGTATTTGCAAAGAGATCTTTTCAAACAGCATCTTATCAAAGCATTCATCTTACTTTCCTAAGAAGTCAAAGATGAGTGCTTCTATTGTTCTTTTTAAATGCTTTAGGCAGTTGATTGTATCGGTTGTATTCTCAACTGCAGGTATGATTCCCTGTGGGACAATGGCTTACTTACACTTTTATTTCATTAACAATGGCTGTTGCCAGTTAATAACACTTGCTGTCATATAAAGCCATTATTTTAAATGCCAAGAAACACTTAATGTAATGCATGTGCTATATTCAGTGTAAGGAAGATATTTTGGATAAATATGCTGATGCGTTTCTAGACATTAGGAATTAGTTGAAACTAACCAACATTCTTCTGGAAACTATGAACTTTGATAAATGACAATAGTTATAGAAAGGCTTCAGGCCTTTTGTTCATAGGGTTGCTTTGAGTTATGCTAAATTCCATGGCAATCAACAACAACAATCACTTAGTTAAGACTAAAAATCAGAATATGCCTGATTCAGTCTATGGTATTTTCATTTGCTTCCTATAAATATGGAAATTGGGCAATGAACAAGGACAACCAAAGAAGAATTGATGTCTTTGAATTACAGTGCTGGAGAAGAATATCGAATATCTCACCGACTTCCAACAAACTAATTTGTCTTGGAGGGAGTGCACCCAGAGTGTTCATTAGAGGCAAGATGAAACTAAATATCATATAGCTTGGACATGTTGGGGGGTCTTGTCCTTGGAAGAAACATTACGCTCGGAAAATTTGAGGGTCAGCAGAAGAGAAGAAGACCCTCAGTGAGATGGGTTTACACAGTGACTATCACAATGGACTTGCACATGTCAGAGATCACGAGGATGGTGCTGGATTAGGCAAGTATCAATCTGTTAGTCAGAGGGTTGCTTTGAGTTGTAGTCAAAAGGATAGTACCTAACAACAAATCTCTCACTTATCTCTCTTCTGGACTTTAGTTAACTGAGAAATAAAAATGAGATTATAATTTAAAAAATGTTGTTGTTGTTAAGTGCTGTCGAGTCGCAGGCGACTCATAGCGACCCTATGTAGGCGAGTCCTCGATGCTTGGGTGCCTTTCATCCTCTCTCCAGGTTCATAGGGTTTCCGGAGGCAAGCTATTATGGAAGTGGGTGCCACTCCTCCTTCCAAGCTTGTTTAATCAGGGAGCTCCACCCCACTCTCAGTCCGCGCCAGCCATTATCGCATTTGACACATCCGTGTCACAGTGTTCAGCCTCACAGCAACCACAAGTGACCGCGGGATGGCAACTTGTAAACCAGGGCTATACGACCTAGAGGAATGTCTGAACAAACTGGACACTTCCCTCAAACCATTATAGTAAAATGATTTCTAGTATATCAAATTGTAGAATATTTCTTGCCCTAAACTAAGCAACATGAGTTATTATGTTGCTATTGGTAAGTGCCATCAAGTATAACCCATAGCGACCCTATGTACAACAGATCTGAACCTTGTCCTATCCTTTTCCATCGTCACACTTCCTGACAAACTCGAGCCCTGACACATTCATCACTGTGTCAATCCACTTGGTTGAAGGTCTTCTTCTCCTTTGCCATCTTTCTAAGCATGATGTTCTTCTCCAAGGAATAGCTTCTCCTAGCAACATTCCCAACTATGTGAGATGAAGCATTGCCATCCTTGACTCCAAGCAGCACTCTGGCTGCACCCTCTCCAAGATGCATCTGTTTGCTCTTTTGGCAGTCCATATTCAGTACTCCTCTCTACCATCACAGTTCAAAGACATCAATTCTTATTCTGTTATCCTTATTCATTTTCCAGCTCTCAGATGCACAGCAAGTGATTGAAAATACCATGGCCTGGATCATGTGCACCTTAGTCCTCAAACTGACATCATTGCTCCTAAATAATTTGGAAAGGTTCCTGAATTTACAGAGATTTTGGAGAAAATATATATATATATATCCAATAGTATGTGTCCTGAACTCCAAACTATTGGTTCTAAGTTAAAAATTATCTAGACAGGTCAAACAACAAATGTGTCATATTCCACAAAAATCTAATTACGTGTAGAATCAGAAGCAACCCATTCTTTTTTCACAGTATGTGGCCCTGGATCTAAATTAACAGGGATCAGAGGATGTCAAATATTTCTTGGATGCACCATTTAGGTAAGTTTGGGGTATGAGAGGGGAGAGGTTGAGGGATCTGAGCTGTAATACTATCTCTCTGGTACTCATAATAAATGAAAAAGAATAATGTTTCTTTGGTGGAACTAGGTAGAGTATTTTGGTCATACAATGTGTTCCTCTCATCTCCTCCTGTAGGGAATAGCATTAAAGAACTGCCCCATCAGTTCTGCTTTAAAATTCATCCTCATCTCTGTATGTCAGGCTCACTTTTGTCTGATCCCAGACAAGAGCTGAATGTAATGAGGAGGGAAGGAAAACCCATTCCTGAAGATGGGTCACTCTGTCAGGTGGCGCAGGAGAACTGCACTTGCTGGACTTGCTGAGCCATACATTATCGACTAAGCCCTTTCCCTACTCCCTCTCTTCCTTCCTTACACGTTTACAGGCATTAGTCCCACACTGTGGTTTGATGCTCTGCAAACTTTTTTCCAGCTTCCTCTCTCGTTTTCCTCTCAACGATGTTCACCTCCAACATGTCTCCATCACTGTCTCATTTCCTGCTTCTTGGAGCACTGGGCCAAATTCTAGGAGTGAGATCCTAAGTTATCTACCAAGATTAAATAGAGGTACATAGGAAATAGTCTGGAGAAATAGAAGGAATATTTTATGAATTTGCTCATTTGTTCATATCAAATGCTAATCTTCAGGAAGAAGAGAAAACTGGACCTCCCTGGCTGAAATTCTCAAATGATGGTAAGGTATTATTTCTTTTTAACTATTGTTCTTGTTGCTATGTATCACTGAGTCGAAATTAATCCATAGCTGACCCTCTGGTGGGTTTTCTGAGGCAGTTAATCATACAGGAGGAGAATTGACCATTGTAGGCTCGTGTTGTTTTTCTTTTAAACTAATTTTTGAACTACTAGGAAAATTAAATAAAAGAACATGAGATGTAGGCCTATATTTCTTTTTATTGTTAGAATAAACCAACATAAAATTACTGTGGCAACGCCCAATAACACATTCTAAATTCTTACCCTTATTGACGGCATTTAGCTATGGTGGACAGAAACTCTTCTCAGTCTGGAACCAGTTCCTGGACAACACTTGGAACTAAATTCTAAAGTAAATGCAACTAAATTATGGTTACATGACACTGATTCATATAATAGAAAAAGCTAAAGAGTCAAACCATTTAAGCTGCTTTTTCTTGAAGTATTGGAGTCTCTATATAATCAAGGGCTAATTTGAGTGGCTCAGTAAATTTGACTGATTGTTGTTGAGGGAAATTATATCTACCATGTTGTGGGCTTGAGAAGGAGGTTGGTGGCTCAAAATAGGGTCATAAAGAAATATCTGGCTTAGATTTGAACCCAGTATATTTCTTACACTTTAAAAGTTGTCTTTGAGATAGATGATGAGAATCCCCTCAGATTCCTAGTGATTTCAAAACCTTTGGTGAAGAACCATTTTGACCTAGATTTTTTTTTCCTCTTCACATAGTTCCACATTGTTGTTGTTATATGCCGTTGATTTGGAACTGACCTTCCAGTGGGTTTTCAGAGGCTGTAAATAGCATGGAAGGATATTGCCCTTCTTTCTCCTGCAGAGCACCTGGTGGATTTGAACCACCTGTCTCAGATTGCCAGCACAATTCCTTACTCATTAAGCTACACCGCTCCCATGCCTGATCTCCCCCTTTTTAAAAAGTTTGGAGCCGTTTAAATTTCTTTTAGGGGAACCTCCGGCTTTAAAGAATAATTTCAAACGCCAGCTGCTTTGTCGGAGAAAGATGGGAAGCTTCCTCTCATGTGGTTTACAACTGCTGAAAACCTGCTAAAGGGTTGGCTATGAATTGGTTCGGACTTACAAGCATGACAATGTAGTAAATATATGGTAGCGTAGGAAGCATACCCTTGCCATACTTCTATATTGAATCTTGAAGCTTAAGTGAAAAATACAATTTATACCTCTCTTAAACAAAACAAAATGCAAATGCATTACTCTACTCATGTCCATCTCAAATTCACCCTCCTGAAAACAGTTTAACTGTCCCGTTATGTTTCCAGACCCTAAACTGTATGGAAACAAGCTGTCACATTTTCCTCCTACAGAATGCCAGGTCTGTTTGAACTGCTGACTTTTTAGTTAACAACCTAGTACCTAACCTCTGCACCATCCAGGCTCCTTAAAGACAATTTATACGAACATGTACTTTGCCTCTCTACTTTGTGGTTAACAAAACGGTAAGTAGAATCACATGGAAGCTTACTGAGAACTTTAAAACATTACAGTACCTACACTAGGGTCTTGTCCTTGACATGAAAGCAGTTACTTTTGCTTCCCTTATGATTATATCATTATTTCAAGTAGAAGCAGCATTTGGAGATGCTAAATTTTTACCGTACTTTGCAGCAATTTTAATGAATTTTTGTCCTTTGTAGAAGAACAGACTAAAGAGTGGTAATCCACATCTCCTACTGGCTAAAGCACTCTGACCCAATTTACCTAAATGGGGGGAAAATGGGCAATAGAAACACAAGAGTTGGGGTGGAGAAGTGGAAACTGAGTTGGAAAAGAAAGGAAAAAAAATCTTCAACGTCAGATTGTCCCCCTGCTGTGGAAAAGGACACATAGAGCAGGAGTGGTCAATATCTGTAATTTCCTTTTGCCTTCTGTTGACCACAGGAGTGCACTTTGTCTTCACCCCCCGAAGAGTTGGTAGTAGTCTGGAGATCCTAAATTGCAGTGCACCATCCTGGGATTCAATGATCTGATTCCCACTGAAAAAATCCATTGAATAATGCAAGATCAATAGGCAATTTACAATATAAGGCAATCAGCTTGTTAGAAGCCCCTGAACTCTGGCAGCCCTTGTTCTTTGTACGGATAAGAATAAGAACTTTTCACCAAGGCTGGATCATAACCATATTTCTTCCTTTTATCATAATAAAGAAGACAAAATAATTGATGCCTTTACATTGTGGCATTTATTAAGTACCCTCAAGTTGAATACATCTCATAGTAACTCATAAACAGTGGACCAGACCTGCACCTTGCCCTCACATCTGCCATCCTCATGATGTCCATCATGCTCAACCCCATTGATGTAGTTTCTGTCAATTCTTCTGTTTGAGGCTCTTGTCATCTTTTGCTGACCCTCCACTTTCCCAGTATGATGTCTTTTTTTAAGGACTGGTCCCTCCTGACAATATGGTGAAAACATATGAGATAATATTTCATAGTTGTATTAACAAAGAGTGTTGTGTATTTCCTGGGTTGCAAAAAAGAACCAACAAATCTGTCTTGTATGAAGTCAGAAGCAGGGATGGTGAGCTTTTGTCTCATATATTTTGTATGTACTATTAGGTGGGGCAAGTAGTCAGAAGCAAGAAGACTCTTTTGGAGACAGATGGACACCATGACTGCAACAATGGCCTGAAACAGATCAAAGATTGTGAAGATAGGGAAGGATCCAATGGGTTTCATGCTTTTGTAAATAATTAGAAAGGAAGCAAGGAGTACCGAATAGCGCAGGGTACGGGTTGCCTGTTTGTAGGGTCAGTATGAGTCAAACTTGGCACCTCACAATAACAATAACAGCAGCAAGGGAGCTCTCCAATGGCATAGTGGTAAGAAGTTGTGCAGCCAACACAAAGACATGTAGTTCGAATCCATCAGCTTCGCTGAGGGAGAAAGACAAGATATCTCCTTCTGGGTGATTCAATGCCTCTGAAAATCTACGGGAGGGTCAGCTACAAGTAAATTTCAAATGCACAGTATACAACAACAACAGCAAGTTATCAAGTCTTAGAAAATAATGCCATACTAAGAAAATAGTTGTTGTTACATGCCCTCTTGTCAGAACTGACTCATAGCTGACCTTTCAGTGGGTTTTCAGACGTTACATGGGAGGAGATTGCTTTTCTTTCTCTCGAGGAGCAACTGGTGGCTTCACACCACGTGCATTTGGGTTGGCAGCACAACTCCTCACCTACTGGGTCACCAGAGCTCCCTTGGAATAAAAAAGGGTGATCAAAAAAGATACTGATGCTTAACGAGGTAAAGAGCACAGTGATTGCAGCAATGAATTTGAGCATAGCAGAGATCCGAGGATGGCTCATGATAGAGCAACGTTTTCATCTGTTGCTCGCAATGTATCTATGAGGCACAATTGGCTCAATAGCACATGGAATCAACAAAAGTAACAGCAAAAATATGGAGCACTACATTTTAATTTCTTAAAAGAGTGAACCGTGACTACTGTGTGCCAAATTCTGGTCAGGTTCTGATTTTTTTCTGTCAGAAATGATCCACTCATAATGGGCCAAGGAGAAAAAGATGCAAAGAGTATTTTAAGTGAGTGGACCTATATAGATGATGTAAGCATAGCCAAGGTGCCGCGGGCTGCTCCAGTCGGGAGGGGCTTATAAGCCTGAGGTCTAGGGTCTCGAAGAAGGAACACGAAGGTGGGTAGAAGTTCGGCGAAGGGACGATGAAAGAACACAAGACACAGTCAAGTGATCTTGATGATTTTAATTCTGAGTCACTCTAATTCCCCTTCTTCTTTCTTCCCTTGCTTTTCCTTTTCCTTTTCCCTTTCCTTTCCCGCTTATTACATTTTACATGATACATTTATATTCCATTTTTACAATTAGAGGCTTAATCAACAGCCAGAAAAACAACAAGAGTAAGAATAAAGTTTACATTATTTTCTTACACACAGCTATTTTTTATGGTCATGGTTCCTTGGAGAGCATGAAAGGCTATTCTTAATGATCATGGTTCCTTGGTAATTGGAGAGCCTGGTAGACAATGGCTTTTCGCTTAAACATTTTCTTTTTAAACCTGTTTTTAAACCTGTTCTTCAACTTATTTGGTAGCAAAGTTACAAAGTAAAAAAGTTACATTTTAAATTTAAGCTGATACATTTTATGTTTTTAGCTAAATTTGCAATATTATTTATTTCCATTCAAAAGACAACACTTTTACACTTTCCATTATTCCAGGGGTGATCACTATCTCAATAAGGGGGTTTTGGTTTATAAAAAATATGTTTTTGGGTCATAATATCACTTAAATTCATCATTCCAATCTCATGTTTCATGATTTATTTTACCACTTACACCTTTCATAACATCTTCCCTCTGGTCACTTTCAAACCTTTTGAAAAACATATCCCCCAAACCATCAGGGTGTTTTGCATTAAATTCATCATATTTTCCAGTATATGGAAGAGGTTTATCTGTAGGCTCTGGAATTCTGTAAGGGCCTCTTCCAATAGGGGGCTGCCACAAACAACTATTACCTAACAGATAAACAATTCTTCCACCTGGTGTTCTCATGGTGGGGGGCAAGGGTTTGGGTTTTTCCTTTGAAGGAGTTCTTATAAGCCCTAGAAATCTAGGAGTCTCTGGAGTGGTCATCTCTAGGATTTCCACCATTAATTCTTTTTGTTATAATGCATCCATGAATTCCCTTAAAATCATATTGCTCTTGAGAAGTTTTAACAATGCTAAAAGAACCGGAGGTAATGTTTGCGTATCAAAGTCGTCACCTCCATTTAGTTCTTTCTGGGAATATCTAACAAACTTTGTGTAAAAAACACAGCCTTTTCCCCCTGTCCCACATAGAAAACACAAAGAGACAACAGAAGAGAAATTATAGAAAGGCCAAGAACAATCATGGAGAAAGCACACGTTCTGAGAGGCTGACTTCCTTGAAGTTTTCGCCTCAATCCGGTGATTTTGTCACGCAGACTCTCTTGGAGTTAGTGTGGCACCAAGGGAGCTCTGGTGGCCTAGTGGAAGGAAGCTGTGCTGCAATCCCAAAGGTAAGCATTTTGAGGCCACCAGCTCCTCCAATGGAGAAGGATGGGCAATCTATTTCTCTGTGATAAACTGCCTCCGAAAATCGGCTGGAGGGTCAGCTGTGGGTCAGTTTGAGCTCTATGGTATATAACAACACTAAATGTGCCTGGGAGAGATTTATTTTAAACCTTATCTTCACATATTTTTACTGGGAAATCAGAGGCACAGAAGAAATTATTTTGAGTTAGGTATTGCCAAAGTTGTTTGTTTTAATTCCCCCCCCCCTTATCTCCTCTGTGTGTCACTCATTTCTTCCCCCCAATTCTAAAATTGATCTTAAGAAGCATAGAGCCTATATCTTGTGTTGCTGTCAATTGATTTTAATGAAAAGAAATTCTATTTTGACCAAGTAGCCAAAGCTCCTTCAGCAGCGTGAACCTTTGAACGTTAACACAGAACCCTTCTTTCCTGAAGTCTCTGTTGGATACCATGGATGAAATTCAATTGATTCTGTGACATTCCTGGCTTTGTGCTTTCACTCCACTCAAGTGACCTGGAAGGATGGTGAGTACTAACCTCATTGTTTTCAAACCCTCAAAGACACACTGCAGGTCAACAAGCTGCAATTTGAACAACAAAGAATGCTTTGGGAAGTGATATGACACTAATTTAAAACTCTCTTGGTCAATTCATTGAACAGTTAAATAGGACAAGTGTTGCTGTTTATGTGCCATTGAGTCATTTGCGATTCACAGTGACTCTATGTTCTAGAGCTCTAAATACTACTGTATCCTGAGCCAATTTCATTGTCTCTGACACAACTACCTTCATTATCCCAGTCACTGAGTCAACCCATCTTATCCAGGGTCTTCCTCTCCACGTTATTCCTCCACCTTTCCAAGCTTGATGTCCGTCTCCAAGGACTAGTCCTTTCTGGCAACATGCCCAAAGTGTGCCAGACAGAACTTAAAAATCCGTGCCTCCAAGAAGCAGTCTGGTTCCAACTGCTCCAGGATAAACTGATACAAAAAGTGATGCTTAAATAAACAGTAGCCTAACTAATCATTTAAAATATGAATGCAAAGACTTCAAGATGTTGACAACCTTGAGTATCTCAAGCTCCAAGTATTTCACAGGCTTCTGGCATCCTTTTTCCTGGATCATTTAGTGTAGGGGAATAATTTTTCTTCTCAAGGTGAGATATGAAACTATCCCTTAGATCTTACTCAGGCTTGGAATACATGTTCCCTTTTACCCAGAACAGGAGCAGTGACTCTCCAAAAATAACAAATTCTTTTCTTGTATCTCTCAGAACAAAACACAATCCCACCAAAAAGGTCTCTGAGGGGAATGACTTCTGAAGGCATTTTTGAAAGGGAACAGGAACTTCTTTGATGTGAGGGAAAGAAGTGGAGCTAGTTCAAGGTCATCAAACAAAAATGCATGAGTCTCTCACATAATTTTCCAAACTACACTTTTTCCCTCCACATTTTTACATGTTAATTGTATAACTAGCTTCTACCTGTGATGAGACTAAAGTTTATTGTCTTTATGCAATAAATGTGCTATTGAGGTTTACTTGAGATCTGAAAGTATTAAAAGAATAGTACTAGAGTCAGAACTATTTCATATTCTTGTAATTTTAAATTCTGAATTAGAAGCTAAACAATAGAGAGGGTTTTTTAGGTAGAAAAGTTGCTGCAAGAAAAGATAACTATTTGCTGTTTGTTAAATCCAGAAAACATGCTAAGCCCTGTCACCAGGAACAGAAAAAAGATAATCACACATAGAGGGACTAGAGGCTCACTAGTTTGTGACACCCACACATATAAGCTAAATTTCCCATATTCTCTTGCAATTAGGCTCAAATATGTGATTAGTACAATGCAGGTGGGAATCATGCAGGTCACCCCCAGGACTGGCCCAAGTAATATACCCTTAAAATTTTCCATTTTTTCTCTTCCACACATGCCAGTGCACACAGAAGATAAAATGGGAGACTCTGGGTCCTGAAGGCTCACCTATTTCCAGTTTTTCAAGTGTTCAGGGTCCATTGATTTGTAGTTCCAATTAAAGACCTTTATTGTGAAACCTTGTTGCAGTGTTTGGTTATGTATATTGCATAACAAGTCTCTGCAGTACTTAGTTCCTTAAAGCAATGCTTTCATATCATTTCCTGATGTTCCCTGGGTTGATTGATTCTTGGCTGGAGGCCTCTCATTTGGTTATTTGATTTGTCAGTCCAGCTGTTAATGGAAGGAATATTGATTGGAATCTATTCAGAGGCAGTCAGAACAAAGACGTGGTGATCTTTTTTTTTTTTTTTAATACCCATTGAAAATGCTAGGGAGCTAGACACATAAATTGGCAGAATATTAGGGTAAATAAAGGGGAGCTCTGGTGGCACAGTCTAGAGGGAGTTGTGCGACAAACCCAAAGTTAAGCCTACTTGGCAATTTGTTTCCGACAGTAGCTCTAAGGGAAAAATATAGGTGCGTGCTGATCTCCTCCCTTGAGATTTCTGCACTTGTGGGTTGCTTTGGAAGCCCACCAGATGGGCAGTTTTGAGTTGGTTCCAACTTTACAGCAAGACATTTTTTTTTAAGGACTGAAGAAAAGAAGGCTTGGTGGTGCAACAGCTTTGTGTGTGGCTCCTGACCAAAAGTAGTTTGAATCTCCCTAGTGACTCCACAAGAGAGAGGCTTGCTACGCTTCTGTAAAAGATGATAGCCTAGAAACATTGACTGGACTTGACGACAACAAGCAATAGACTGAAAACCTAGGTTTCTGTGTCACAATATGAAGTTATTAGATGCCATGTCAAGTACAACTCATGGTGACCCTATGAACAACAGATCTGAACACTGCCCTACCCTGTATCATTCTTGTCTCCCTAACATACTTCAGCCCATTGCTGATGTCTCTGTGTCAATCCATATCACTGAAGGTCTTCCTCTTTTTCGCTAACCCTCCACCTTTTCAAGCATGATGTCCCTTTCCAAGGAATAAGCTCTCTTAGCAGCATGTCCAAAAAATGTGATATGAAGTTTCATTTTGCCTTCCTTACTTCTAAGGAGCCCTCTGGCTGCACCTTCTCAAAAACATATCTGTTCATTATTTTGGCCATTCATGAGATATTCAGTATTCTTCTCCAACACCACAACTCCAAGACATCAATTATTCTTTTAGCATCCTTATTCACTGTTCAGCTCTTATATGCATATGAACTGATTTAAAAGAACACCATCAGGTACACCTTAGTCTTCAAAGTGACACCGTTAAAGCAGAGACTAATATATATGAAATAAGTAATTCTGTATTGTACAAGGCTAACAAAATATTGGAATTTGATACTTAAATTAGTTTAGCTTGACCAATAG
Source organism: Elephantulus edwardii (assembly GCF_000299155.1). Lineage (NCBI taxonomy): Eukaryota > Metazoa > Chordata > Mammalia > Macroscelidea > Macroscelididae > Elephantulus > Elephantulus edwardii. Next base: position 9,748,816 of record NW_006399849.1, on the reverse strand, counting down.
AGATAAATAGCCCAAGAATACATGAGATAGATGTTAAGAGATGGTGTGGTAGGCACATTTCTTTGATTTCAAGTGTAACACCCATATTATGTTAAATGGCAAAAGGGGTTTTTTTTCCAGATGTAATTAAGATTACTAATAAATTGGCCTTAAAATAGAGAGATTATCTGAATAAGGGTAACCTAACCCATGAATCTGTTAAACACAGAGGACTTTCCTTTCTCCAGCTCATAGCAGAGAAGGAACTCTGAGAAATTTGAAGCCTGAAAGAGAATTAGTATGAAAATGCAGGGAGCCATGGGGCAAGGATCTGACAGTAACCTCTTAGCTAAATCAGTCCCTATCTAATTTGAAAGTTAACTTACTCATTGCTACTTTTATGAAAAAAAGATTGAAACCTTATCGTACGCTGTGCAATCCTCGTGTAGCATAAAGAAATCAATTCTGCCAACAACCTCAGGGAGCTTGTAAGCAAGTTTTCTTTCATAGAGGCCCTGAGAAGGCTAAAGCCAGCTGACACGTTGATTTCACGTTGATGAGGCTCTGTGAAGAAGTCTCAGCTAGAATGTGTCAGGCTCCTGACCCACGCAGTAAGGGTGTGATAAATGTATGATGTTTTAGGGCTCTAGGTGTATGACAATGTGTTACACAACCACAGAAAACTAATGCAGAGAATGACAGGCTGGTGACACTATTCAAGGAACTGGATCTTGTTTTTAGGATACAGCAGCGTGAGGCAGTGCAACAACAATAGATTCTTATAATACGGTTCTAGGATTTGAAATAGCTGCTGAGGTACAAGAAGCAGAGCTTAGGCGTAGAGAAAGAGATCCGACAAAAACTGGGCATGGAGTTTTGGCCTTATCAATTGCTTTGGGTCAAAGGTTAAGGTTAAGTTCAACGACAGAACACTTGGGCTAATGAAGTAAGCTGGTATATTTCCAAGGTATTTATTTGTGACTCTTCAGAGTTTTCTCAGAAGTGTCAGAGAGACGCTGAGAAGACAATGCCCTACTTCTAACTTCTGAATAATCAGGACAGACCTGCATCCTTATGTTTGTATTTAGGATTCTACATATATTTTCTTTTAAAATGTGATTATTCCTAGTCTATTTGTATTTTATAAATATGTTGTTATTGCTGTTGATTGCCTTCGAGTCGAGCATGACTCAAAGAATTCCTATGAACAAAAGGCCTGAAGCCTTTCTATATAACTATTGTCATTTATCAAAGTTCATAGAGTTTCCAGAGGCATGTTGTTTAGGAAGTGGATGCCACTCCTGCTTCCAATTTATATCTATATTTATATTTAATCTCATGTAGTAAATGTATGTGTGCATACATAAAGAAGCTCTGGTGGTCTAGTACTTCGGAAATTGTGCTGCTGAGCCAAAGGCTACTCCTTTTTAGTGGTACAAATTCATCAGCAGCTCTAGCAGAGAATGATAAGCAATGTCTTCTCTTACAATTTGCAATCTCAAAACCTGTATGTGTTAGTTGTTAGGAATCATTGAGTCAAAACCGATTCATGGAGGAAAATACGCATTTTTCTCCCACATAGCAACTAGTGGATTCAAACTATGTGCCTTTGAGTTAGCAGTGCAACTCCTTCCCACCACGCCACCTGAGTAGGCTCCTATTTAATGACAATGAGTTGAAACTTGAGTTGTATATACATATACATATACATATACATATACATATACATATACATATACATATACACATACATATACGTATATACATAGACATGTTCCCTGATATGTAAATCTAATCCAGTTTATCTTGTGTTGCTTTCAGAATGCTCTTTTTTAGCAAAAATGTATTAAATTCCTATTTTGTGCTAGGAATTGCCTTCACAACTAGGGATTGGTAAGTAAGATCTGAGAATTCACATATGAGGCTTGAGTGCTAGGGTTGAGGGAGACTAGAGGTGACAGAGAAACAAGAAAACTCATAATCTCTGAGCATTCAGACAAAGACACTAATTTGCCATTGTGATGTGACAATTCCATGACAAAGCAGCTATACAATCTCCATTATACATAAGGTGTTGGCATTTGGTTTACTACCAATGAATGACAATAATTAAAGACAACAGTCGCCAAGAAAGACCTATCTGTTAACTCAAAGAAGTTTTTATCTTGTGGAGGCCACAATTACAAAATAGGCAAAAGACATGGAAAGACTTTTCACAGAGAAAGATATTCGGAAGGGCAAAGGACACATGAAGAAATGCTCAAAATCATGGGCAATAAGAGAGATACAAATCAAAACTACAATGAGATACATCTCACTCCAGTAGCAGTGACAAAGTTTAACGGGACAGCAAGTAAGAAATGTTGGAGAGGATGTGGCGAGAGAGGAACTCTTATACATTGTAGGTAGGATTGGAAAATCGTACAACCCCTCTGGAAGGCAGTTTGGCGTTTTCTCAGAAAGCTGAACATAGAAATTCAATATGACCAGCTATTCTACTGCTTGGAAGAAACCCTGAGAGAATGAGAACCGAGGCACAGAGATTTGTACACCAATGTTCATAGCACCGTTATTCACCATCATAAGAACATGGAAACATCCCAAATGTCCAACCACAATTGAGTGGATTAAGAAATTATGGCACATTCACATGATGGAATACTGTGCAGCACGCAGGAGCAATGATAAGTGAACTAACTCGATCCCATAAGGATACTGTATAAGACCGAGACAGATAACTAGTAAATGTGTATGAGGATCTAATGGGGAGAGGGTGGGAGCAGACCGGTGAGGATGTGTGGGTGGGTGGTTTGGTTAATCATAGGGTTATTCAGTTTGATGGGCGAAGAGAGGGGTGAGTAAAGGAAATGGGGACAATTCGGGGTGAAAAAACAATCTATGTGAACTTTGTAAGTAAACCAGTATAAAATAAAAATTTTATTTAAAAAAAGTAAAGTGATAAAAAAAGTTCTTAGCATAACCACATATAAATATCAGGGCAGATTTTTCAACAAGCGAGACAAAGTTAAGCTTACCTGTGTTTACTAATTTCTAGTGAAACAGTTCACCTGCATTTCACCACATCTTTAAACTTTATCCAAGATCATGAACTTAGCCTTCTTTTTGATCCATGGTTAACATGGCTAGAAACACCTGGAACTCTTCTTTACACATTGGTTAACAAGCATGGACAAGCCTGTGCTTGCCTACTTTATGCACTGGAGAGTAGTAAGGTACAATCCTTTTAGGGGATTTGAAGTAGCTTTGTTTCTGTAGGTGGGTACTGTGGGATTGTGGAGAGAAACAGATGACAATCATATCTAGATGCAGAGTCTCTGATGAGATGAAAAAAGTGAAACTGTTTCCTACAGATTAAATAAGCACAAAGAAACCCATGCTTACCTTACTTACTGGGTAATCTGAAACTGATAAACATGCATTTTCTCCTCCCCAGGCAAGGATTCTAAGGTTTCGTCTGACATACTTTGGACATGTTGAAAGGAGGGACCAGTCTGTGGAGAGGGACATCATACTTAGAAGGGTGGAGGGACAGAGAGAGAAAGGAAGAACTTCGATGAGATTAATTGATTCAGTGACTGGGGTAATGAGGGTAGGTGTGTAGGAGACAGTAAAGTTGGCACAAGACAGAATAGCTATCAGGGCTGTTGTATCGCTATGAATTGCAAGCAACTCTATGGCACATAACAAAAATCATAAGAAGATTTCATCTACAAAATTGCCAATTAGATCATCAAGTCAGAACCAATTTATAGCTGACCTTCCAGCAGGGTTTCAGAATCAGTAATCTCATAGGAGGAGATTGCCCATCGTTCTCCCATGGAGCAGCTGCTGCATTGGAACCACTTGCAGTGTGGTTTCTTACTGCCAGGCCACATGAATCCCCTATTTGGATCCTTAGCATAATTAAGTTTTAATTGCAGAAACAGCTGCACTTGCAATAGAGCCTTAAACTCATGGGCTTTTCATGGAAGCTGACTTGTTAAATCACTGTTAATAAGCATGACAAAGAGCTTTGCAGAGCAGAGAAACATCCACCTTCTCATAGAGTCTTCACTTTCGAGGAGCAGGATCATCCTCTTGGCCATTTCCTTCTGCTAATTTATAGGAGAGACAAAAAAAAAAAAAAGAAGCAGGAGTTCACCTGCTGTGTCAGCCACATTTAGAATTGGAATGACAATGCTATTCTTCTGAGGAAGGAAATGGTGGTCTTCTTATTACTAGTTTTTCTGTACTTTTAGGTGATAGACTGTTTTATTTTGTTGTTCTGGGTGCTAAATAGTTTTGATTCCTTACACAGTTGCTACTGTGGTTGTTATGTGCCATTGAGTAGCCCCCGCCTCATAGTGACCCTATGCACAACAGCTCTCACTGACTCTGACACATCTACCCCTATTGTCCCAGTTACCTTGTCAGTCCATCTCACCTGGGGTCTTCCTCTCCTGTGCTGTCCCTCCAGCCTTCTAAGTATGATGTCCTTCTCCAAGGACTGGTCCTTCTTGGTCATGTACCCAAAGTATGTGGGATGGAACTTCAAAATCTTTGCCTTCAAGGAGAAACTTAGTTTCAACCTCTCTAAGACAGACTTATTTGTTATCCTGGTGGTCCATGGTTCAGTACTCTTATTTTCCATTACCACACTCAAAAGCATCAATTCTTCTGTCATCCTTAGTCATTGTCCTACTCTCTGATGCATAGCAAGTAATTGTGAAGACCATGACTGGATCAGGGGCACCTTAGTCTCTAAACTGACATCATTGTTCTTTGGCACTTTTAAAATTATTATTGTTATTGTTAATTTTAATGAAAAGTTACAGAGATTTTGGATTTCCATTAATTCATTGTTGCACTTTTATCCCTGCCCACTCCTCCCCTCCAGTTTGTTCTTCTCTTTGAAAAGTAAAAGGAAAATTCTTTCATTGTTATACAATCCTTCCCTGGGTCCACTCCATTATGCAGCCTTCGTTCTGGACTCATGTCATGACGATAATAACTAATCATATATACCTTTTAAACAGTTCTCTCTCTCTCATCTCTTTCAATGCACTATATATATAATTTATCCCATCTTTCTCAGTCTCCACCCAACCCCTATGTCAGTCCCATTTTACAAGAGTGGCACCATGCAGTACTTGTCCTTTTGTGACTGAGATATTTCACTCAGCATAATATCCTCCAGGGTCATCCATTTTAAATAATATTTCATGAGTTCCTTGTTTTTCAATGCAGCATAGTATTCCATTGTGTGAATATACCACAGCTTCTCTATCCATTTGTTAATAGGCACTTGGGTTCTTTTCAACTGTGCTATTGTGAACAATTTGAGAGGTCACTGAGAACAGACTTTCTTTTGATTTCTTGACTATTGGTGCCAAGAGTGTTGATTGTGGAGCTGAGCAAGCTGAAATTGTTAACAATCTCAAAGCCTTCCCACTTGTCATGGTGCTGTCGATTGGTCCAGTGGTGAGAATCTTTATCTTCTTGATGTTAAGCTTCACTCCACATTGAAGACTACAGTCATTGACTTTCTGTAGCAAATGCTTCAGATCCTCTCCAATTTCAGTAAGCAAGAGTGTATTGCGTACATAATGCAACTTGTTGACAATGTCAGATGGATTTTAGCAGAAAGCAAAGAGTGCCAGAAAAATGTCTATCTGTGCTTCATTATCTATGCAAAGGCATTTGACTAAGTAGACCAAAACAAGTTGTGGCTAACCTTGAGAAGAATGAGAATCCCTGAATACCTGATTGTACTCATGCAAACCATATCCTTGGACCAGGAGGCAGTCATTTGAACAGAACAAGGAAACCTTGCATGGTTCAAAATTAAAAAGGGAGTGTGTCAGGGATGCATCCTGTGTCCATATAGTTTAAATCTGTACACAAAACAGATCATTTGTGGGCTGGACTTTATGAGGAGGAGTGTGACATCAAGATTGAAGGAATATTCATCAACAACCTGTGTTATACAGATGATACAACCTTGCACACTTACTCAGTAATAAGTGGTAATAAGACAATAAGCCTAACTTAATAGATTAAAAACTAAAGACCTCTTCATTAATAGTTTATCTCTTATGAGGCAAAATCCTCAGTCTCAGTAGAGAAAGATAGAGAAAACTTGCGATTGTCTAGGTGACCAATTATTTGTATTTTGATATGAGATCTTGTTTCTGAACTGTTAGTCCACTTCCTCATGGTTGCAGAAATGTAATTATCTATCACAGCGTAACAACCTCAAAGCATGCAAATCCAGTGTCAACTGAATTGCTTTTGACTCATGATGGTCCTACACAGAGTTTCTAAGACTGTACATCTTTATGGGAGGAGACTGAGGTGACTGCCTCCCACGGAACAGCTGGTGAAATTGAACCACTGATCTTTCAGTTCAAAGTGCAACATGTAACACACTACACTACCAAAGCTCTAAGACTTAAAATACAACTTTAATATTGTCTCATCAAATTTTGTCAGTTGAATACTTATTACTAGGAGGCCTCTTATTGGGCCATATTCAATTTTCACTTTAGACTTCTGTCAACTAAGGATATGGCCAGACTGGATGGTTAAGTGATTCTCTATTCACTTCTCCTGGTCCTGAACCAAGATAACAGGAAGATGGCTTGAGCTGGACATGTTGACCTGAGTGCCTACCCGGGGTCGTTTCAGTATGGCAAATTTCGAGTGCTCACACATCTTGCATAGGACTCCAGAGAGAAGCTGCAGAGTTTCTTTTGCCCAAACTTCTGGAGTCATGCAACATTATTTCCTACACCATCTATTAGATAGGTATAGGAGCAGCCCGGTTTCAAAAGGAGACTGCAGAAGAGTAGCGATACGGCAGACATCGTTTACGGCAATTACATCCTGGAGAGTATCTTTGAAAGCTACTTATCATATTTAATACCAATTACATTTTTTATGGAACCAAGTGCATATTTAAGTGGTCAAAAAAACCCCAAACAAACCCTAGAAAGCTGATTATTATGATCAGAGAGAATGAAGTGTTCATGCACTACATAATATTAGAACTCAATTAACTTAACCTTCCAAGATCACGGATTTTGCCTTCTTTTGCTGAACCTCAACTAATGGAAAAATAGACGACCAAGAATGAATTCTCTTTATCTGTGCATTTCCTGGGAATCTTTTACAGCAACAACAAAATTGATCCTTGTTAATTTTTTTCTTTTCTTTTTTTTAATACTAGTTTATTTACAAAATTTGCATACATTTTTTTCTACAACAGATTCTTCCAAATTCCCTCACCCCTCTCCATCAAATTGTACAACTCCATGATTAATCCCCTGTCCCCCTACACATCCTCATTCCTCTGCTTTCAGCCTTCCCCACTTCCCTTAGATCCTTATATTCATTCTACAAAAATGGTTTTATACAATATTTGTCCTTATAGGACTGAGTTAGTTCACTCAGGATAATGCTCTCTAGTTCCTCTCAAGTTAGGTAATAATTTACAAAATCATTGCTCCTGCATTCTGAGTAGTATTCCATCATGTGAATATACCATAATTTCTCTATCCCTTAGTTTGTCATTGGACATTTGGGCTGTTTCCACGTTCTTGTGACGGTGAATAATGTTGCTGTGAACATTGATGTACAAATATCCGTTTGTTCCTCAGTTCTCATTTTTCAGGGTATATTCCAAGTATTGAAATAGCGGGGTCATATGGAATTTCTACGTTCAGCTTTTTGAGAAAGTGCCAAACTGCTTTCTAGAATGGTTGTACCATTTTACAATCACACTAACAATGTATAAGAGTTCCTTTCTTGCCACTTCCTCTCCAACACTTATTGCTGCCCTGTTAAACTTTGCCACTGTTATGATAGTGTACAAAGAAAATGTCAAAGACTCAACAGCAAGAACAACAACAACAAAACTGTTAAGAGTTAGTAGGCCAATTTAGTAGAGTGGCAGAATATAAGATCCATATCCAAAATTCAATAGGATTCCTCTACAGTAACAAAGAGAACTCAGAGAAATCAAGAAAGCAATATCATTTACAATAGCTAACCACAAGTGGAGTGAACTTAACTAGAGATCCAAGAGACCTATAACAAAGTAAACTACAAAGCATTTCTGTAAGACACAATAAAAGATCTAAAGAAATGGAAAAATATACCCTGTTCATGTTTAGGAAGACTCAATATCGTGAAAATGACAGTCTTACCAAAAGCAATCTACATGTTCAATTTAATCCCAATCAAGATGCCAAATTCCTTTTTCAAGGAGGTTAATTTTGTTTTTAAATTAAAAATATGTGGGACAAAGTTGGACAATCTTCTGTGTGATTCACAGCCTTGGAAACTCAGTGCAGGGTCACCTATGAGTTGGTTCTGCCTCTACGGCACTCTAGTGAGAAATCATACATCTCAAGGGTATACAACCTGACACAGATTTGGCTTTGTCAGTCTGTCAATCATAAATTACTATGGAAGATTTGGTGTATTTTATTCATTAAGCAAAGACATTAAAATGTGTGGATTATACCAAAATATGGATAATATTGAAAGAATGTGAATTCTATAACAATTAATTGTGGTCATGTAAACCTGTACATACATCAGGAGGCAGCTGTTAGAATGTTGTTGCTGCTAGGCGCTATCAAGTCAAGTACGACTCATAGCTACCCTATGAACAAAAGATTTGAAACCTGTTGTATCCTTGTGCCATCCTCACACTTCTTGAGACAAGAGCCCATTGTAACAGTCACCATATCAATCCTCCTGGTTGAGGGTCTCCCTCTCCTTTGCTGACTCTTCCCAGCATCATGTTTTTCTCCAAGGAATAGCATCTCCTAGTAGCATGCCCGAAGTACATGAGGTAAAGCCTCATCATTCTTACCTCCAAATAGCACTCCAGCTGCACCCTTTCCAAGACATATCTGTTTGTTTGAACAACTGAGGTTTTAAAAATTGGAATAGATGTGATAAAGATTATATCCTTTAGTCCAATTTATTAAAAACTGCATGATAAACAAATAATCAGAGATGTGGGACTGCATGGAGAAAAATGAAGCAACAGGATTGCAAGAAGATTGGTTTACAAATTGTAGATGACAATTTGTATATGACAACTTTTTTGTTGAAAGTGAAGAAGACTTGAGGCATTTAATGAAGACAAAAAAAACCAAACAAAAACCAAGAACCAAATACAACAAAACCCTACAGCTTTCAGTATAGATTGTTGTTGTGTACCATTGAGTCAAAACTCATAGATGACCCTCCAGTGGGTTTTCAGAGGCAGTTTAGTTGCACAGAAGGAGATTTCCCACCTTTTCTCCTACACAGTAGCTGGCAGATTTGAACTGCATGCCTTTGGAATTGCAACACACCTCCTTACCTAGGCCACCAGAGCTCCACAGTATGGTTTACACTTCAACATAAAGAAAACAAATAGCCTCACAACTAGAACAATGAGCAACAGTATAACATACGCAGGAAATATGCTAGCTGTTAAGGAGTTAACTTTGCTTAGATCCATAATAAATGCCCATGGAAACAGTAGTAAAAAAATCAAATAATGAAAAAGAGGTCAAATAATAGTTCTCAGAGGGCTTTTGGTGGTCTAGTCCACAGGGAGTTACACGGCTAATAACCCAAAACTGTGCCTCCCTAATGATTCCAATCCCCACTTAACAGAGGGAAGATGGGGAATCTCCTTCTGATGAGATTTTGCGGCCTTGGAAACTAATGGGAGGGTCAGCTATGAGCAGACTGACTGTAATTGAACAACTATGAGAGAGAGAGAGAATGAATATCAGTAAAACATTGAGTTGATTCTGCCTCCACATTTGAACTGTATGCTTCACAGTTTGACACCAATTCAGAAATTATTTTCACCGTATGTAATGACCAGCTGTTTTTCATTATCTCGTGGGAACACATGAATAATAAGCTTCTATTGTACCACGCGGCTTTCCAGCCAATACAGGTCAGAGTTCTGAGAGATCTTCAGACATTACCAAAAGAGTCTGTAAAATCTTTCCCTGGATACTGCAGAAAACAGACAAAATGTCCATCTGCCTTAAATGTCCTGTTTCAGTGCCGGGTTTCTTTCAATGGGTTCTGCGGTGGGTGATCTCACAGGTCCCTAGAGCTACGATGTGATAGCTATATTGGAATAAGAGAAAGTCAGATCACAAGCAGAACATCCATACAATCTTGTTAATAAAAAGGGAGATTATTAAAGTTCAAGTATCTAGATGCTGTTGTTAGGACTACGAGTGATTCAGGGTAACTAAAATCATATATTATGTAAAATTGTACTGGTTCTGTTGAAATCAGAAATGGAATGAGAATAGTCTAATCACTATATTTGAACTCCACGCTAAATATTTTCCTTCCTGCTTAGTTATATGTTATTTTGGAAGAATGTGTATCTTAAACATATATTCAATGACACATAATTTGTTGGGATTCATTTAAGAGAAAAACAAGGTCAGAGAATGGATGACTTTCTGCTTCTGTAAAGACTGAATAGAACAAGGCTACAGAGAAAACAGAGATTTACATTCATTCGCTGCCATCTGCAACTTGGAATTAGTCATGTTTGCCTGGCCCCGGATGAGTCATGAGCTGAACTCCAGGCAAAGCACTAAGATCTCAGCGTTTCCAGTGGGGCTCCAGTGTGGGTCATGCAAAGTTCAGCAGACTGTCAACATCATCCTCTCCTTCACCAGCTATCTCTTAAAATACCTTGGGAGACTCTGTCTAGAAGGATTAAGGTCACTCTACTAATTTATGAGAAGCCCAAACTAAAAAGGCTAACTCTATCTACTTCAAAAGAGGAATTGTCTGTGACAAAGGTGGGAATTTGTGACGGTGCTGCTGCTGTTGTGCCATCACATCCGCTGCGACTCCTTGCGACCCTCCGAACAACAGATCTGAACTTTGCACTCTCCTGTGCTGTCCTCACCATCTCCAGCACCCTTGAACCCGTTGTTACAGTCAATCAGATACACCTTAGTCTCCAGAGAGACACCATTGCTCTTCAGTACTTTGGAGAGGTCCCTAACAGCAGACTTTCCCATGGCAATG
>NW_006399849.1:9709055-9737591 GCF_000299155.1 Elephantulus edwardii | reverse complement strand
CAGCAGGTGCTTCAGGTCCTCCTCAGTTTCAGCAAGCAGAGTTGTGTCTATATTTATTTTCTTTAAAAACTATATGACATTCTACTTCATAAATGTGCAATCCTTTATTTTAGTTCATCAGTCTCCTATTGATATATATTTGATATGTTTCCAGTTTTTGCAATTTCACACAATGCTGTGATTAACATTTCTTTATGCGTGTCTATACATATTGGTGATTTCATTCCTCTTGGCTAGATTCTCAGTATCAGGACAGGCAATTCAAAGAGCTGTATATTTCAGCCAGACTGCTGATGACTCAACCTTGCTTGCTGAAAATCAGGAGGACATGAAGCACTTGCTGCAGAAGATCAAAGAATACAGCCTTCAATATGGATTGCATCTCAACGTCAAGAGAATAAAAAATCTCACCACTAGACCTATAGGCAGCATCATGATAGCTTGGAAAAGATTAAAACTTCAACAACTTCATCTTACTTAGATCCATAACCAATACATTTGGTACCAGGAGTCAGGAGATCAGGAGACGTGTTGCACTGGGAATATCTTTAGTTAGGGGCCTTTCTAAATTATCGAATAATGATGCTAGTCTGAGGACTGAAGAGCTTTGTTGACCTAATGTCAAGAAGCTGTACTGCACTCCTGAACACATGCAGTTTGAGGCCACTAGCAGCTCTGTGGGAGAAGGATAGGCAATCTCCTCTTGGGTGATTAACTCCCTCTAAAAACCCACCAGAGGATCAGCTCCGGGTCAATTCTGCACCTATGATACACAATAACAATAACAATTATGTTAGTTTGAGGATTAAGGTGTGCTTGATCCACACTACAGTGTTTTTCAGTCACTATGCTGCTGAGAGCTTGACAATGAATAAGGATGACAGAAGAATTGATGCCTTTGAAATGTGGTGTTGGAGAAGAGTACTGAATATTCCATGGACTGCTGAAAGAACACCCACGTAATTTGGAGAAGATGTAGCCAGGGTGCTCCTTGTGGACAAAGATGATAAAAATTTTTCTCGCATACTTAGGGTTTGTTGCTAAGAAGAGGCTATTCCTTGGAGATAGACAACTTGGTTGGGAAGGGGAAGAAACGGCAAAAGAGAGGAAGACCCTCAACCACATGAACTGACACAGTGATTGTTTCTGTGGTCTCTAGTGTGTCAGAGATTATGAAAATGGCACAGAAGAAGACGGGGTTCAAATCTGTAGTTCATAGAATCACTAAGAGTTGTACAAGACTCGATGACATCTAACAACATGTTCTCGAAAGATTGTATACATTTTTATTCTCTCCTATAGTATATGAGAGTTTCCTGATCCCAATACTCTTATCTATTTCAGAAATTATCAATATTTTGACATTCTATATATTTGAATGATAAAAGTACTGGTACATTGTTAGCTAAGTAAGTTAATTTCATCCACACATATTTGTTGAAGGGCTAATTTTAATTTTAAAAAGTAATATGATACAGACACTAACTTTAATATGGATGCTCTTAAAAGAATAAAGTTAGAGGTATTAAATTTTTTTTTCGATTGCAGAAAAGATAAAGCAATTGTGCTTGCTGTGTGCTGTTGAGTTGGAACAAACTGATAGCTCTCCCTCCAATAGGTTTTCAGAGGCAGTAAATTGAATGGGAGGAGACTTTCCATTTGTCTTCTGCTGAGCTTCTGGTGAATTCGAGCCACATTCCTTTGGAATTGCTGTGCAGATTCTTACCATTAGGCCACCAGAGCAAAGACAATATATTGAAAACAATTTACCTGGAAATCAATGAAGATATCTTCTGTTGTTGTTATATTTGTAATGGTTGTCAAATTTTATGTATGAATTGTGAAATTGATTGTAAAACCTTATATATGCCATTTTAAAAATGTTACTTTGCTCAATGAAATATGCTAAATAAGTTTGTTAATAAAACATGTTAAGACAAATATAAAAGAATTTAGGAAATATTAAGAAAATGTTGATCAAATGCACTTAAAAAAAGAAAAGTCCTTTATAAGGTTTCTTCTTTTTGACAGAAAAGAATCACTTGTGAAGTTTTAAAAATTTCAGATGGTCCCATATCTTTCCAAAAATTGTGGTTTAGTTGAGCTGAGATTTAATCCAACTGGAGAATTTTTAAGTTTCCCAGGTAATTCTAATGTGTAGCCAAGATTGAGATCCACTGACGTAAGTGATCTATGTCTGTTTAATGCATATCCCTTTATCATCCTAGAGGAAACAATGAAATTTGATAAGTAAGATTTGCATTTTTTAATGTAGTATAGACAACTGTATAGTATTAAAAGATAACAAAAAATTACAAAGCTTTTACAGTTTCCAGGGGACCAGTTTTCCAGTGTGTACAAAAATTATTCTGTCAAGTTGGTGCAACCTCTTTTCCTGTGTCATCTCTCTCATACTCACAGGCACACACATGATCATTTTCTATACAACTACATGCCTTATTGTTAATCTGATAGCCTGTAGTAATATCCTGCCCATCTTTCCTTTCATTTTAATACACTGGTGCTTATAACCACAAAAATTGTACCAGTTCTCTATATAGGGAAATACTGGGGAAATAGCTGAAGGGAAAAAAAAAATCACAGCCAACTTTTATATGCTAAGAATTGTGTTCTTTGAGTAGTCTGCTGGCCTCCTGAGTAGCAGCCCTTCGGTGCTTCACAATTCACGAATTGCCTCAAGGCAACTTTTGGAGTTGCTGGGTAACAAACTAGAGACCTTTTTGTCTTTTTACTCTGAGAACAGTACCCTTTGAATCAGTTCAAATCCAGAAGGAGGGACCGGAGAGAGGGTGGGTAGCATATGCCTGTTAACCAAAGGCAAGAATGCAGGGAGAAGGCCACCTGACTGCTAAAGCCACCACAGGCCCATGTTGGAGTTTTTATAGTTAAAAGCAATACATTTTCTCTTGTTTAAGTGACAACAGGTGACAGACGTTTTTCCTTCATTTTGGCAGTTGAGCCCTAAGGTCTGTGGAGACTAGGGATTAAGTCTTCTTACTCAATGCTGGTGTAGGACGAGAATTCTTTGTAGTTGAGTCGTGAACAGGTAGGTTAAATTACTCACACAGTAGAGAGGCTTTTCTGTGATTTGTTCACCCTTATAAGGTTCCAGGCTCATAAATATTCTTAGATGTCCTTGAGGACTAGGTATAGGAGAAATGTGTAAGCCATCTGCCTGCCTGTCTTTTCCTTGTTCTCCAGGTGAACATTTTTGGAAATTGTGGTCCTGCACTCTGTGAGCTATTTCCTGTCCTTAGCATCTCACTAAAAGGCATCTCTTAAACAGTGATTGTTTTCTTTTGAGTACTTTGACGAAGTAAATATACTCCCAGAGACTTCACTCTGCAGCTTACTTGATTTCTGCCTTTGCAGATGTTATGTCATCAGCGTAAGACAAGTTGTTGATGAGTCTTCATGCAGTCTTGAGGCTACATTCTTATTCACAGTCTCACTTCTCAAATAATTTGCTCATTGAATAAATTGAGTAAGTATGGAGCAAGTATGCAACTCTGATGCACATATTTTCTGATTTTAAATGATGCAATGTTCCCTTGCTTTGTTCGAACTACAGCTTCTTGACCTAGGTATAGATTTCATTCAAGCACAATAAAGTGCTCTGGGATTCTCCATCTTATCAAAGTTAATCATAGTTTGTTATGATCTACATGGTCAAATGCCTTTGCACAGTAATAAAAAACAAAATTTTTAGTATTCTGTGCTTTTAGCCAGGATCCAAGATAAACAATAATATCCCTGGTGCCACAGCCTCTTCTAAACCTAGCTTGAACTTCTGAAAGTTCTATGTACTTTTTAGCTGATTTTGGATGATCTTCAGTAATATTTTTTAATAATGATATTGTTCATTAATTTCAACCTTTCTTGGGAATGGGAACAAATATTAATCTCTTCTAGTCAGTTGGCCAACCAGCTGTCCTCGAAATTTCCTGGCATAGGTTGGTAATCACATCCAGGGCTACATTTACTAGTTTAAATATGTCAGTTGGCATCCCAATTAAAAATGCTGCCAGGGCCTTTAGAAGTCATGGATTTGAACTTTGCACTATTACTCAACATTAACACTTCAGGCTGGCTTTTATGTTTTTGTTAGCAAACCTCCCCAGCATGGCCAGGAACTCAAAACTATTTTAAGAAGGAATAATAAGCCAAATTAAATTTGAAAAGAAAATTATATAAGCCAAAGACATACTTTCTTTTTTTTTTCAGAGACGTACTTTCAGTCTCTAATAGCTTTTCCAGAATGTATTTTTAAACTTTCCATTAAAGAAGCATACACACAACTATATATTCTTGGGAACTGAGGCACAACTAAGAAAGATTACCTTCACATAAGCCAATTGTAAAAAAGCCAAGGTTAGCACATCCCAACCCTCAGCTGCTTCAGCCTAGCATGCTCATTGCTGGTTTTGCTTTTCTCATGGCTGGTATTGCTTATCTGTTTGTGTGGCTTCTTTATAGTCTTTGCTTATCTGTTTGTGATGCTTCTTTATATTCTTTTCTTTCAAATAAAGAATGATTTCTTTCTGACTTACAAAATTATTAATAAGTCAGGGTGTGTGTATATGCAGTTTTAAGCCTCTAATTTTGTCTTCTGCGTACATTGGGCTGAAATATAACAGGAGGAATGAGTCTTCCATATGCATGACTATATAAATAGCAAGACTTGGTAACATGGGAGTACAGCTGCCTTAAAATAGCTAAGCTAGGAGATGTTATGATAATGCTATTCTTTAGCTTTATACATCTGTACAGTCTGATTACATCTTAGTACACACACATATGATGTGCTGAACAGATATCTACCAGACTAGGGTTGCCTTTGCTTTGAGGAGAACAAATCTAATGACAACATTTCAGCATGTTGATGTGCAGAGAAGCAGAAATTAAACAAGGAGTCATAATGCTGGGGAAGAAAGATAACATGCTGAAAACAGTTTAATCTGATAACTGGCTAGACACACAATGCGCAAGAGCAACAAGAGTTATGAAGGCTACGTGCCACAGGCCTAAAACCCAAGTAGCAGTTTTAAATTGTCCAGAGCTATTCATTTGTCAGTGTCAGTGATTTATCTCTTAAAAACTTCCTCCACAGTTAACTTTTCTTTTTCCTGTAGCTGATTCTTTTTGGAGAGGATGGCGTCTAGTCACTTGCCAGCTCTGAGATACAGAGTGTGTCTGGATTGAACACAGAGGATTGAGGTAATTTTATTTTTTTTTTTCCTTTTGAGTAGGGTAATGACAGGCATGGAAGGGTGGCAATACATTACTTTTTATCCTTAACCCTTTAAAGCCTTGACTATACTATTACATTTATTATTCATTAATAGTTCACTTCCATGCTGAGCTCCGTATAGTAAAATGCGTGCTTCTCGCTATGCCATTTTTCCTAATTGCTTTGTTGGGGGAGTAATTACACATTTAGATTCACTTTTTTTTATTGGAATACTGACATTTTATGTCTTTCTTCTGTATATACTACACAAGATATTTTTTTTCTAATATCCAAAGGTGACATTTATTCTTTATATTGAGTTTACAATCTAATCCAAACATAAAAAGAAAACTGAGTCACAAGATTAGGGAAGAGATTGTAGTCCTTGACCTCAAACTGAACTTTGGAGATTCTCAAACTAAACGGTACCAAGTCACTCTGTGCCTTTTATGGTTTCCTTTTACAGTGGTCAGAGGTCAGCCATATCAACTAGAGCAAGTATGGCTGGACCACCATAAAGTTCCCAGACCCAAGAGTTTAGAGAATGCCATAATTCCATGGCTTCAAAGCAAAGCTCACAACAGCCATACCTGACTCATTGCATCTTAGAGGTGTAAAAAGAACAACAGAAGGAATGAGTCAAGAGCTGTGAGTAACACCTTTTAATAGGAAGTGCAATTAGGCTCAGATACTTATATGTAGAGATATTTTTAAAGAAATACATCATTGTGTGAGAAAGAAAACCTGATTTTTTTGTGTGAATAAAATGAACTCAAGCCTAGAACTTAAAAATTTAGGGGTTGGCAGGACAGAATGAATATTTTAAGGCATAATTTTCATGAAAGAATATTCCCTGGAAGTTTTACAAATATGCATTTTGGGAAAATAGTATTTATTCTGTTTATCAATTCTTTCTGAGTTTCAGTGCTAAACCAGCCCTAATTTGAAGACTAA
The DNA here is from genome assembly GCF_000299155.1 of Elephantulus edwardii. Classification (NCBI taxonomy): domain Eukaryota; kingdom Metazoa; phylum Chordata; class Mammalia; order Macroscelidea; family Macroscelididae; genus Elephantulus; species Elephantulus edwardii. The sequence goes on along the minus strand of NW_006399849.1, from coordinate 9,731,386 downwards.
ATTAAGAAAATATTATAATTAACTTAAAAAAAATTATCCATTATTCTTGAAAAGGTACATAAGCTCTCATGACACTTATCTGAGATTCTATTATATATATAGACCCGAACAAGGGAACACTGTCTGGCTTAATGTCAGAAAAATCTGTGTGTCAAGGCTGTATCCTCTCCCCATACCTGTTCAATCTGTGTGCTGAACAATTTATTCGATAAACTGAACTATATGAAGAAGAATGTGGTATTAGGATTGGAGAAAGATTAGTCAACAACTTGGATTATGCAGATGACACAACCTTGCCTACAGAAAATGAAGAAGACTCGAACACTTGCTGTAAAACATCTAAAACTACAGCCTTCAGTAAGGGTTACATCTCAACATTAAGAGAAAAACATCCTCATCACTAGATAAATAAATAATATAATAACAGAGAATAATATTGAAGTTGTCAATGATTTATTTTTATTGTTGATCCACAATCAACACTCATGGTTTCAGCAGTCAGAAAACCAAAAGACATGTTGCATTGTGAAAATCTACTGTCAAGGACCTCTCCAAAATGCTGAAGAGGAGTGATGTTAATTTAAGCATCGCGATGCACTTGATTCAGATCATGGTATTTTCAATTGCATCCTATGTATCCTAAAACTGAAAAATGAATAAGGATAGAAGAATTGATACCTTTGAGCTGTGATGCTGGAGAAGAGTACTGTAAATCCCATGAAATACCAAAAGAACAAAGAAGTCTGTGTTGGATATAATGATCAGGTTGATTCTTAGAGGCAAGGATGAAGAAAATTCCTCTTTTGGGTATCATACTGGAAAAAATGTGAAGGATCAGGAAAAGAAAGAGAGAACCTCAAAATGGATTGACACAGTGACTATAATAATGTTCTCAAGCATATTGGATATGGAAGATGCCACAGCATATGGCAGTTCCTGGGTCACTTATGAGTTATAATCAATTAGTGGCAACATTGTGTTTTAGAGCATTCATTTAAGTTAAAAATAGGTGGTCTAACTAATAAATGTACTTTAGCAAATATATGAATTGCTATGTGTCTAATATGGATAAAGTGAACAATTGTGTATGGGGGACATGCTTCCTCAATGTTTCTGCTGCTGTGCACCTCTATATGTATTTTCTTTACATTAGATAATGTCAAGACCTACTTGCTATCGTATTTTTGTAAAATCAAGTGTACTTTAATAGTTTGCCATATTTTGATTGATTATTTCTCACCTTCTGGAATCTTGTATCTGACTTTGGAGATTTCTTGTTAAGGGATAAGCCGCCTTCAACAAAGGTCAGTTGTTGTATAGTTGACAACAAAAACCAGAGTCTAAGTGTTACTCTTGCTGTGTGCCATCAAGTTAACTACTCCGAACTCTGTTCTATCCTGAGCCAACTCACTGTCTCTGACACACCTGCTCTCATTATTACCCCAGTTATTGTGTCAATCCAGCTCATCCAGGGTCTTCCTTTACTGTACTGTCCTTCCACCCTTTCAAGCATGATGTCCTTCTCCTAGGATTGGTATTCCCCAAAGCATGTGAGACAAAGCCTCAAAATCCTTGTCCCCAAAGAAACTTGGTTTCACTTTCCGGGACAGACCTATTTGTTCTCTTGACAGTCTACAGTATGTTTTTCCCAGCACCACAACTACATCAATCCTTCTTCTGTCATCCTTAGTCATTGTTCAGCCCAGATGCGCAGCAAGTAATTGTGAAGACCATGGCCTAGATTAGGTGCACCTTAGTCTCTAGAGTGGCATCACTACTCTTTAGCATTCTGGTGGGGTCCCTGACAGCGATTTTTCCCCCAGTGCAATTTGTCTTTTGATTTCCTGACTGCTGGTGTCAGGAGTGTTGATTGTGGAGCCAAGCAAACTGTAACTGTGAACACTCTCAATCTCTTTTCCATCTATACTCGTGATGTCAATAGGTTCAATAGTGCAAATCTTTGTTTTCTTTTTTTTTACATTAGTTTATTTACAAAATTTTAATACAAATTCGAACAAATTCTTTCAATTTCCCTCACCCCCCACTCATCAAATTGTACAACCCAATAATTAATCTCCTCTTCCCCCTGTACATCCACATGCCTTTGTTTCCAGCCTCTAACTCTCCTTCTGGATCCTTATACTCATTCTACAATATTAAAGTCTTATACGATATTTATCCTTGTGGGATTGGGTTAGTTCACTCAGCATAATGCTCCCCAGTCAAAGTTATTGCTCCTGTGTACTGAATTTTTGTTTTCTTGATGTTGAACTTCATTCCATATTGCAGACTAGTCATTGACCTTCTGGAGCAAATGTCTCAGGTCCTCCTCAGTTTTGGCAAGCTAGATTCTGTCATCTGTATAACGTATATTGCTAATGAGTCTTCCGCCAATCCTGATGCCACATTCTTCCTCATAAAGTCCAACCTCCCGAATGATCTATTTTGCATATAGATTGAAGAAGTATGAAGATAGGATGCCTCCCTGGCACACTGCTTTTCTAATTTTGAAGAAAGTGGTGTTTCCTTGATCTGTTCTGAGGACTGTTTCCTGGTCCAAGAATAAGTTTCACATGAACACCATCAAGTGTTCTGGAATTCCCATTCTTCTCAAAGTTAGCCACAATTTGTTGTTATCCACATAGTTAAATGTCTCTGTCAATGCATAGTCATTAAATCACAGATAGACATTCCTCTAATACTCTTTGCATTCAGCCAAGATCCATTTGATATTGGTTATGATGTCCCTATGATGCCTCTTTTAAACCTAGCTTGTATTTCTGTTAGTTCTCTATTGATATACTGTTCCAGTGGTTTTTTTGATGATCTTAAGCAAGATGATTTTGCTTGTATGTGATACTGTTCAATAATTTCCATACTCTGTTGGATCACTTATATTTTTTTTTGAATGGGAATAAATATGCATCTTTTCTAGTCAGTTGGCCAGGTAATAGTCCTCCAGATTTCTTGGCATCAGTGGATAAAATTTCTGTAAGGAATAGAAATAACAGTGAGTGATTTTGAACAATATTAATGAGTAAATCAGTTTAGCGGTAGAAATGTGCAATGAAAAAGAAACAGTTGTTTCATATTTTTGGAGGAAAAAAGCTCTAAGAAACATAAATATCAATAACAAGAGAGGAATTTTTAAGTGGGAGCTATTGACTACAACAACAGATGAACTGATGACTGATACATGATTGGAAAGATTCTGATAAATATGACTTTTTCTTTGGACATCAGCTTTCAGTTTAGCCTACTTCTAATGACCGTATTTGAACCCTGTGTGTGACTAGTGTTGCCTTAATAGATACTAACTAATGAACTCGCATGTGATTCTAATGCTATTGGTGTTGTCAGGTGCCACTGAGTTGACTACTCTCATGTGGTTGCTACTGGGTGCCATCGAGCCATAGTAACAACAAATTTGAAATTTTCACTTTCCTGTACATCCTCACTATCTCTCATAGATTCAAGCCCATTGTTTTACTCACTCTGTCAATTCATCTTGTTGCGCATCTTCCTCTCTTTTTGTGTCTCTCCCTTTTCCCATGACGTCCTTGCTGGACCCTCCTGACAACATGCCTAAAGTATAATAAGACAAAGTTTCACCCTCCTTACTTCTAAGGAGCACCTCAATTGCACTTCCTCCAAGACATTCGTTCCTTCACAGTCCATGGAATGTTCAGTACTTCTTACCAACACTGCCACTCAAAGCATCAGTTCTTCTGTGATCCTTATTCATTGTCTAACTTTCAGACGCATAGGAAGTGATTGAAAATACCATGGTCTGGATCACATGCCTTAGTGCTTAAATGAATATTGTTGCTTTTTAGCATTTTGGGGAGAACATAACAGCAAATTCCCCCAATGTAACATATGTTTTTATTTCTTTATTACAGTTACTCTGGTTATTCTGGGTATTGATCGTAGATTCATGTAAAAATAAATCATTGGCAATTTCATTGTTGTTGTTAGATGCCCTCAAGCTGAATATGACTCATAGTAACCTTTCGCACAGTAGATCTTAACTCTGTCCTACCCTCTGCCATCTTCACTGTCTGTGACACACTTCAACCCATTGCTGTAGTCACTGTATTAATCCATCTCACTGAAGGTCTCCCTCTCAAGCATGATGTCCCTTTCCAAGGATTACCCATTCTTAGCAACATACCCAAAATATGTAAGATGAACATTTCCCATCCTTATTTCCAAGAAGCATTCTAGTTGCACTTTTCCAATGGCATATCTGTTTATTCTTTTGGTAGTTTGTAGACTATTCAGTACTCTTCTCTAACACCATAGTTCAAAGGCATCAATTTGTCTGCCATTCTTATTCATTGTTCAGCTCTCAGAGACATTGCAAGTAATTGAAAAGAACATGGCCTGAATCAGGTACACCTGAGTCTTCAAACTAGCATAATTGTTCCTCAGTAGTTTGGAGAAGTCCCTGACTGTGGACTTGCCCAATATAATCAATACATCTTCTGATCTGCTGACTGCTGATGCCAAGGGTGTTTATTGTGGATCCACGTAAGAGAAACAGTCGACTATTTCAATCTTTTTTCCTTCTATCATAATGTTTCTTATCTGTCATATAGTGTGGATTTTATCTTTTTGATGTTGAGATGCAATCCATATTGAAGACTGTAGTCTTAGATTTTCTGCAGCAAGTGTTTTGAGCATGTCTTACTTTCAGCAAGCAAGGTTGTTTCATCCGCATAATGCAGGTTGTTGAGTTTTCCTCCAATCCTATTGCCATATTCTTCTTCATAGAGTTCAACTTCTCAAATGATTTTCTTAGCATACAGATTGAATATATATGGAGAAAGGACACAAACTTGACATATACCTTTCCTGATTTAAAATCATCCAGGGTTCTCTTGCTCTGTTTAGATAACACCTTCTTGGCCTAGACATGGATTTTGTATGATCGTAATTAAGCTTTCTAGGATTCCCATTCTTCTCAATGTTAATCATATTTTGTTATGATCCGAACAGTCAAATGCATTTCCATAGTCAATAAATCACCAATAGATATTCTTCTGGTATTCTCTGATTTTAGCCAAGATCCATTTGACATCACTAATGATATCCTTGATGTCATGGCTTCTTCCAAATTCAGCTTGAACTTCTGGCAGTTCTTTGTCAATATACACTGTTCTGGTCATTTTTGGATGATTGTCAGTAATATTTTGCTTGCGTGTAATATTAATATTTTTGTTGTGTTGTGTACTGCAGAGTTGGAACCGACCCACAGCTGACCCTCAGGCAGGTTTTCAGAGGTAGTTAATCACATGGGAGGAGATTGCTCATCTTTTTCCTGAAGAGCAGCTTGTGGCCTCGAACTACATGCCTTCAGGATTGCAGCACAACTTCTTGCCACTAGGCCAATGTTATTGCTCAGTAATTTCTACATTTTATTTAATCACCTTTCTTGGGCATGAAAACAACTATGGATCTTTTCTAGTTAGTCACCAAGCAATTGCCCTCCAAATTTCCTGACAATTTCATAGCAATCCTATAAACAACAGATGAGGACGTTGCTCTCTGATGGGTCATCCTTACATCCTTACATGCTCCATTCTCAAGACCATTGTTGATTTCACTATCTTTGCCTCTAAGGAGCATCCTGATTACACTTACTCCAAGACAGATTGATTTGTTGTTCTGGTAGTCTATGTGATATTCAATACTCTTTGAAAATACTACTACTAAAAAGTATCCATTTTCTTATCACTGTTATTCATTATTCAACTTTTAGACACATACTAAAGTAATTGTAAATACCATGGTTTTCATTCAGTGCCCTTTATTCTTTAAACTGGTATCCTTGCTTTTGAACACTTTGACAAGGTCCTTGATGGCAGATTTTGAAATGAAACAACTCTTTTGATTTCCTGATTTCTGCTACAATGGGCATTAATTCTGGATCCAAGTAAAATGAAATCATTAACTTTTCTCCATCTGTCATGATTTTGCCTATAGGTCAAGAGGTGAGGACTTCTGTTTTCTTAATATTGGGCTGTGAAACATAATGAAGGCTGTAGTCTTTGATGTTTTGCAGTAAGTACTTCAAGTCTTACCTTTCTGCAAGCAAGCTGGTGTATCTGAATAATGCAGGTTATTGATGAGTATTCTTCCAATACTGATTTCTCATTTTTATTCATACAGTCCAGTTTCTCAAATAATTTAGCCAGCATGCATATTGAATAGATGTAGAGAAAAGATACAATCTCGATACACACATTTCTTCTATTGAAATGTGTTTTTCCATATTCTGTTCAGATGACTACTTCTTGATGTTACACAAACACAATTAGGCATTCTGGAATTCACATTTTTCTCATTGCTATTTATGATTTTTTATGACTGACAAGGTCAAATGCATTTGTATAATCAATAAAGCATGAGTATATAACTTTTTATTATTCTCTGCTTTCAGCCAAGATCTATCGGACATCAGTATTGCTATCCATCTCCATAACCTCTTAATCCAGTTTGGGCTCGACAATTCCCAGTCAGTGTGCTGTTCTAGCTATTTTTAAATAATATTGAGGAAGATTTTACTTGTGTATGAAATTACCTGATACTTCCCACACTCTGTTGGATTACTCTTTTTGGCAATGGGAACAAATAAGTACCTCATCTAGTTGGTTAGCCAGGTTTCTGTTTTCCAATTTTTATGTCATAGATGAGTGAGAACATCCAAGTTTGCATCTAATTATTGAAACACCTCAATTGGTTCAAGCTGCACTGGAGGCAAGAGGAACAAATAAAGCCTCAGAAAGTGACAGAATGTTAGCTGAGGTATTTCACCAAACCTGTGGAGCCCTGGAAGATGACTCTGATAAGACAAAGCTGCAGAGTTGTTGCAACCATATATTCTCATTTCTATTGCTCTGTTTTAAAGACATCTTTATCAGACAACACCCTTTAAGCCTTTTAAAAAGTCCTCATATCCAACTTCCTCATGAAGTTTCTATTCAATAGTAATTAAGGGTATAAGTTGTATGTACCAAAATCTGAGCAACTATTTTAATGATACCACACAAGTGCTGAGATTTTTCTCTAACAATGTAAAGGGCATCCTGTGCAAATATTTAAATTCCTAACCAACAGAACTTCATCTAGATACAATAACAATTCATTGTTTTGTTATGGTGTTGGATAGATTTTGAAATTTACCCTTGGCTTCCAGGACTATCATCAGAATCCAAATGTGTACTTACCCTTATGTCTATTGGAGTTTGGGGGATACATGGTGACAGGTGTTGGAAGAAAAACTCAAAGCTTGTTGAATTATCATGCTGCTCAGTGTCTCTCTAATGGCATGACCCGCTTTTTTTACCTGTTAGAATGTAAAAAATATGCTTATATTGAGTACACCGTTAGAAACAACACCTCTTAGCCGTGCAGATTCCAATTGCAAGGAGTGGGAGGACAATGCCCTCTATAAAGTGCCTTTCTTCCATTATATTGAACTGTAAAACACACACAAACACACATTTACACAGCCTTGCTGGCTGAAACTGAGGAGGACTTGAAGCATTTGCTGCAGAAGGTCAAAGATTGCAGTCTTCAGTATGGATTGCATCTCAACATCAAGAAAACAAAGATTCTCACCACTGGGCCTATTGACAGCATCATGATAGATGGAGAAAAGACTGAGATTGTTAACAATTTCATCTTGCTTGGTTCCACAATCAACACTCTTGGCACCAACAGTCAGGAAATCAAAAGATGAGTTGCTTTAGCAAAGTCTGCTGTCAAAGACCTCTCAAGAGTGCTAAAGGGCAATGATATCAGTCTACAGACTAAAGTGTGAATGTTCTAGGCCATGGCCTTCACAATTACTTGCTATACATCTGAGAGCTAGACAATAACTAAGGAAAACAGAAAAGAATTAATATCTTTGAGTTGTTGTACTGCAGAAGAATGTACCATGGACCACCAAAAAAAACCAAATACGTCAAGTTCATCCAGAAAAGGATGGGGACACACATTTGCACCATGAGAAGAATTCAGCAATGTCCTTGTCTACCATGAGGAAGGCAGCTGCCAAGGACTGAGTGTACCACACTGTCCTCCAAAAGCCCCACCCACCTGATGTAATAAAATGTACTGAGAAAACAAACAAATACAAAGTCTGTCCTGGAAAGCATGAACCTGGGCTGCTCCTTGGAGACAAGAATTTTGAAGTTTTGTCCCACATATTTTGGGCATCCTGCTGGAAAGGACCAGTCTTTGAAGAAGAATATCATGCTTGGAAGTGTGGGACGTGATACAGTAGAATAAGATCCTGGATGAGAGGGATTGATACAGTGACTGTAGGAATAAGGGCAGATGTATCAGTAATTATGAGATTGAATTAGGACAATCTCATGAACAACAGTATATTGCTGTTGTTGAGTCAACTATGACTTACAGAGACCATATGAGAGATAGTCCTGAGCCCTTCCTTATCCTGAACCAATCTCGTGGTCTATGACACACCTGCCCTCACTGAGCACACCAGAAAACCAACCAGGGTCCACAGGCCTGTGCCATGGAGGCAGCACCCAGGAGTACCTTAGGAAATGAACTGGAAAGGCTATGAGTGGTAGCACCCAAATACAGAGCCCCAGGAGGTCAAGAGTGCCATCATCCCTGGGGAAAAGAGGGATTAATAACCAGATTGCTGGAGTAACAGAAGGGCATGGTATAACAATATATATATATATATATATACCAGAAGTTCAAGCAGAATTTAGAACAGACTGTTGCACCAGAGATATCATTACTAATATCAATACCAGAAGAATATCTGTGCTTTATCGACTACGCAAAGGAGTTTGACTCTGAACCATGACACGTTGTGGCTGACATTGAGGAGAATGGAAATCCCAGAGCACTTGATTGTGCTCATGAGGAAACTATACCTGGATCAGGGGGCTGTTGTGCAAATGGATCACTGCATGGTTTGGAATTGGGAAGGGAATGTCTGAGACGTATTCTATCTCTGTACCTGTTCAATCTATATGCTGAGAAAATTATCCAAGAATTTGGACTCTATGAAAAGTAACGTGGCATCATTTGGAGTGAGACTCATCAGTAACTTGCGTTATGCAGCTGACACAACCTTGCTTGCTGAAAGTGAGGAGGACTTGAAGCACTTGTTGAAGAAGATTGAGGAATGTAGCCTTCAGCAGAGATTGTGTTTCAATATCAAGGAATCAAAGATTCTTACCATTGGTCCAATAGACAGTGTCATGATGGATGGAGAGGAATTTGAAACTGTTAACAGCTTCACCTTGCTTGGATCCACAATTAACATGCTTGGTATGAACAGTCAGGAAATAAAGAGATGCGCTGAACTGAGAAAATCTACAGTTAGGAACCTTTCTAAATTATTGCAGAGTAGTGATGTCAGTGTGAGGACTAAGGTGCATCTGACTCAGGTCATAGTCTTTTAGATTATTATCTATGCATCCAAGACTTGGACAACGAATAAAGATGACAGAAAAAGAACTGTTGCCTTTGAGCTGTGGTGTTGGAGAAGAGCACTGAACATCTAAAGGACAGCCAAGAGAATGAACAGATGTCTTGGAATTGTAAAGCCAAAGTGCCCTTTGGAGGCAAGAATGATAAGCCTTCACCTCACATAGTTTAGATATATTGCTAGGAGGGGCTATTCCTTGGAGACAGACATGATGTTGGGAAGGGCGGAGGGTCAGCTAAGGAAAGGAGGACCCTCAGCCAGGTGGATTGACACGATAACTGCTGCAATGTGTGTCAGGAAGTGTGAGGATGGCACAGGACAGGACTAAGTTCAAGTCTTTTGTTCATAGGGTCACTGAGTCGTACTCGACTCAATGGCACCTGACAACAAGAAGTATGTATGTATGTATGTATGTATGTATGTATGTATGCATGTATATATGTATATATATAGTTTCACATACAAAAAAACTCATGAAGATTATTATTTAGAAACTATCCTCATTTTCTCTACCTGGGTTTTAACATTTTAGTTCTTAGACTTTTAATTCATTTTAGTTCTCCTTTGTTCAATTTCTGATGCATAATTATATTTGAAAATCTAGAGTCCTGTGTCCTAGATATATTTTCACTGGTGACTTTTGCTTAGTAACCTTGAGAAATCATTTTAATTCTTGCACCATATGTAATCTTCTTTCCCCTGTCAAATACTGTTAACAAAAATCATTTCTACAAAACTCCCTGGAGATTCAGAGGGCACATGGAATTTGGATTGGAATGAAGAGATATTTTTTTTGTCTTAGTAGTGGCATTGGGTTTGGATCAAATATCATTTGCATAGAATTGCAATGAGCCAGGTCATCACATTGTCCTCATGGTTTGTTTTCTTTAAAGAAAGGAAAACATTCCCTGCAAATGTTTTTGTAAACAGTCCTGTAAAATGAGATATGATTTTCTTTAAAATGAGGAAACGAATAAGCTTATAGATTACTCATGGGCCTTCACAGAATCTCTGTGCTCTATCCCTCACATAATTTCCTTTACTTCTTGTTCTTTTTAGGGTCAGGAATAAGAACTTTTAATTCAGCCTGTCAAAAGATTTCTTGGGAACTGAGATAAGAGCAATTGTGAGTCTATTATCAGCAGTTCTTGTCAGTTGGCTTTGTGGTACACTTGGTTATCTGACAACATGCTGTTATTTATGACTCAGGTTTGGATTGTGTCTATGCAGATTTTTATGAATTAGCCTAGGTTTTGGCAGTTTTCAAATGGACTTTGAAACATTGGGGAAAATGGTTCCTTATTGCATGCCCTCTTACTTTCTTTAATTAGCTAAATTGAGAAAATTATTTTCCTAATGTTTAGCTAGTGAAACTTAGGCTACGCTTAGAAAAGGGCAGGCAAATATCTCTAAACATAGTTTATATCTCCTAGGATCTAAATAGCCATTTAAATATTAATCAATACATCTCTTTTTTTGTCAATATCAAATTTAATCCACGAGAGAAGTTATGCGTTTATTTCAGTAATACTGACTTTAACATAAGGCTTTGACAAAGGACAACACTTTTAATTGAGTAATTTATTTAATGTTTATATTCACATGTATTACATCAATCTTTATACTGGTACAGTCAATAGTCATGGAAATGCTTGAGGTTCAACCCAGTGTTCTGTTTTCTTTAAGAAAACAGGGTCTCCCATTTTGAGGGTCTCCTTTTTTTGATGTTGAATTTGAATCTTCACATGCCTTAGAGTTTTAATTTACCTAGTGGACATTATGCAGATGATACGACGTTGCTTGCCAAAACTGAGAAGGACCTGAACTATTTGCTGCAGAAGGTCAAAGTAATGTAGTCTTCAATATGGATTAACACTTAACATAAAAAAGACAAAGATTCCCACCATAGAGCCAATTGGCAGTACTATGAAGGACAGAGAAGAGACTGACGTTGCTGACAATTTCATTTTGCTCAAATCCACAATCAACACTCTTGACACGAGCAGTCAGAAAAACAAAAGATTACTTGTATTGGGGAAGTTTGCTGTCAGAGACCACTCCAAAGTTCTAAAGAGCAATGATGTCAGTCTAGAAAGTAAGGCGAGCCTGATCCAGACAATGGTCTTCACAACTATTTGCTTTGCATCAGAGAGCTGGAACACTACTAAGGGTGGCAGATGAAGAGTTGATGCCCTTGAGCTGTGGTGCTGGGGAAGAATATTGAACATACTATGGACCACCAGGAGAACAAATAAGTCTGTTGAAGAGGGTGAAACGAAGTTTCTCCTTGGAGGCAAGGACTTTGAAGCTCCGTCTAACATATTTTGGGCATGTGGCCAGGAGATTCCAGTCTTTGGAGAAGAACATCATGCTTGGAAAGGTAGAGGGACAGCTCAGGAGAAAAAGAACCCACATAAAATGGATTGATTGATAAAAGTGAGTAGGGCTGTGAGATTAGGTGTGTCAGATTCCATTCCTATTAAGGATAGGACAGAGGTCAGAACTGTTGTATATAGGGTCACTGTGAGTCTCAGGTGACCAACGGCACAAAACAGTAACAACTGTAGACATTGCATAGATTTTGGTTGCTTGTTTGATTGTTATATTCAGATGTGTAAGTTTTTTAATTATAACTGGCCATTTACCAACTTCATGAGTCTTCTCATTTTTATGATCACAACTTACTCATCTTCATTTCCTGGCTTCTTTGCATTAAACTCTTCTGATTGATACTTATGGCTAATAATCCCCCACACTCTCATTTTCTGAGCTTGTTTCAATGACAAGCTCCATCCCCACATCCTATGTTCTCAGTCAAAAAAGATTGATTCTGAAACTCATTCCAGTTTTACTAAAAAAAAAATAAATCTAAAATTTTGTTCAGACATTTTCTCTGTGAACGTACTCAGAATCAAACAACATTTATTAGTTATGTGTATCAGGTAACTCTCCTGGCACAGAGATAAAAATACATCAAGATATTTGACTTCAGAAAATTCACAATCAAATATACCACATTGCTCTCTATATTTAGAAGATGTCTAGTGAAACGTCTAGACATTTCTTACGTGCTCAACAGTTCAGCAGAAGATGAATTTATAGGGGAGTCTAATAATTTGATTTTACACTTAATTCTTCTGGAAAGAAAGTCTTACTTTTGTAGATATAGTTTTGTTATTAGGTGGCATAGAATAGTGATTCATAGTGACCCTATAATCAAGAGATGTGAGCCTTGCTCTTTCCTGCACCATCCTCATCATCTCTGCTATCATCAAGCCCATTGTCTAACTGAGGGTCTTCCTCTCTTTAACTTACCCTCCATCTTTCCCAGCATGTCTCTCTCCAAGCACTGGTTCCTTCTGAAAATATGTCCAAAGGAAGTGAGATGAAGTTTCATCATGTTTGAAACTAAGGAGCTACAATTTCTCCAAGACATATTTGTTTGTTCTCTTCACAGTCCATAGGATAGTCAATACTTTTCTCCCAATTCATATTCAAAGGCATTGATTCCGCCCCCCCCCCGTCATCTTTATTTATTGTCCAACTTTCAGATGCATAGGAAATAATCAAAAGTACCATGGCTTGGATCAGGCACACTTTAGTCTTTAAACTGACATCTTTACTCTTTAGAAATTTTAAAAGGACCCTGACAACTGGTTTCCAAGTTCAGCACGTCTCTTGAATTTCTTGACTGCTTCTATTGTGGGTGTTGACTGTGGATCTAAGTAAAATTAAATCAGATGCAACTTCAACCTTTTTTCTAACTATTATGATTTGTCCAGCATTTTTTTAAAAATAGAATTAATGAACTTGTCCAATTATTCCTAAGAGAGATTCTTTGAAAATATGTTCCCCTGAAGAAATAAGCTATACATTATAATATAAACTATGGACTGATAATGGCTCATATTTTAGCCAAATAATACACACTGGGGAATGCAACCAATTATATGAAACAATATGCATAAGAATTATTCAATGAAAACTGATCAGCTTTGTAGACTTGTACTCAATTCATAATAAACTGTTAAAAGATAAAACAAAAAGTCATATACTGGAGGGAGGGTTTAATAAGCGTGGATTTCAAGCATGTATTCTTTATTTTCATCACATTTTCAAGACTTTATGGACATTGTTTTTATTGCTGTGTGCCATTGAGTAGGAACCAACCCATAGCCAACCTTCCAAAAGGCCTTTGGACAAAATAAATTGCACAAGAAGAGTACCTAGAAATGCTATCTGGAACACCTTTGATTATTTTTAACAATGTAAGATATTGCTGAGGGAACTGTTGAAATGGTATGAAAATTAGAGAGGAAAGAATGGTCCTCAGTGTTTTACAATGGAGAAAGTGTACAACTCTGAGACAGTCAACGTTCTAGAGCCTAATGCGAATAATTACCATGAAGAGACAAATAAAACTTCAGGAGGAACTCTTAGATCACTTTCTTTTATCTAAAGTCCTGTTCAAGGACTTTGCTAAGGTAAATTTATTAAGTTAAAGGTATGTAGGAATAAGATTGATTACATCTTCACAAAGAACCACTGCAGAAGCTCATTATCAGCTGTGAAAACTAGGCTAGGAGCTGATTGTGGAACAGACCACCAATTACTCATATGCAAGTTCAAGTTGAAGCTGAGGAAAATGAAACTGAATCCATGGGAACCAAAATATAGGGGCTTTGAGTTCATCCTGCTGAAATTCAGAATCATCTCAGGAACCGGTTTGAGGCTTTGAACACTAATGAGCGAAGACCAGATGAGTTGTGGGAGGATGTCAAAGCTATCATCCGGGAAGAGTGCAAACGGTTATTACAAAGACAGAGGAGGAATAAAAGACTAAAATGGATGTCAGAAGAAACTCTGAATATTGCACTGGAGCGCAGAGAAACCAGAGCACAAAGAAGAATTTAAGATACTAAAGAGCTGAATGGAAGATTCCAAAAGGCAGCACAGGATGACAAAGTAAAACATTACAATGAAATGTGCGAGAAATTGGAGTCAGAAAATCAAAAGGGCCGAACTCACTCAGCATTTCTTAAGCTTAAGGAACTGAAGAACAAATTCAAACCTCGAGTTTCTAAAATCAAGAATGCTTTAGGTAGAATATTAAATGATCCAGAAAATATTAAAAGAAGATGGAAAGAATATACTGAGTCACTATATTGAAAGGAATTGGCAGACAGAGAAGAATTTAATGAAATAACATATGAGCAAGAGCCTATGGTGATGAAAGAAGTTCAAGCTGCTTTGAAGGAAATAGCAAAAAACAAGTCCCAGGAATAGATGGTATACGAATTGATGTATTTCAGCTAACAGATGTTGCCCTGGATGTGCTCACCAAGTTGTGTCACGAAATCTGGAGGACAACCACTTGGCCAACTGATTGGAAGAGATCTATATTTGTTCCCATCCCAAAGAAGGGGGACCCAACAGAGTGTGGAAACTATAGAACAATATTGTTGATTTCACATGCAAGCAAGATTCTACTGAAGATTATCCAAAAATGACTGAAACAGGACATCAGCAGAGAACTGCCAGAAGTCCAGGCTGGGTCATGGTACTAGGGATATTGTAGCTAATGTTAGATGGATCTTAGCTGAAAGCAGGGAATAACAGAGGAATGTATATCTGTGTTTTATTGACTGTGCAAAGGCATTTGACTGTGTGAATCATAGCAAACTGTGGCTGACTCTGAGAAGAATGGGAATCCCAGAACACCTGGTGGTGCTAATGCAAAACCTATACTTGGCAAGAAGCAGTGGTCAGAACAGAGCAAGGAAACACTACATGGTTTAAAATTGGGAAGGATGTACGCCAGGGATGTGTCCTGTCTCCATACCTTTTCAACCTGTATACAGAACAGATTATCTGAGAGTCTGGGCTCTGTGAGGAGAGGTGTGGCATCAGGATTGGTGGAAGATCTATCAACAATCTGCTTTATGCAGATGACACAACCCTGCTTGCTGAAACTGAGAAGGACCTGAAATGCTTGCTGCAGAGGGTCAAGGAATGCAGCCTTCAATATGGATTGAGGCTCAATGTTAAGAAGACAAAGACTTTCACCACTGCACCAATTGGCAGCATCAGGATGGATGGTGAAGATATTGAGATTGTTAACAACTTTAGTTGGCTTGGCTCCACAGTCCAACACTCTTGACACCAGCATCCAGGAAATTAAAAGACATATTGCCATGGGAAAGTCTGCTGTTAGGGACCTCTCCAAAGTACTGAAGAGCAATGGTGTCATTCTGGAGACTAAGGTGCATCTCATACAGGCCATGGTCTTAGCAATCACTTGTTATGCATCAGAGAGTTGGACAATGACAGAGCTGATAGAAGGAGAATTGATGCCTTTAAGCTGTGGTGCTGGAGAAGAGTATTGAATGTACTATGGACTGCCAAGAAAACAAACAGATTCATCCTGGAAAGGGTTAAACCCGACATCTCGTTGGAGGCAAGGATTCTGGGGCTTCATCTTTGGACATGTTGTAAGGAGGGACAGGTCCTTGGAGAGGGTCATCATGCTTAGGAGGGTGGAGGGACAGTGCAGAATGGGAAGATTCTCTATGGGGTGGACTGATTCAGTGACTGGGGTAATCGGGATGGGTGTATCGGGGGCAGTGTGATTGGCACAGGATAAAGCAGGGTTTTCTTCTGTTGTACATAGGATTGCTATGAGTTGCAAGCGACTCAATGTCATATAACAACAACAACAACAAAGATATGGAATAAGGAAATCTATTCAGCATGGTGGGGATTCATATCAAATGTCAATGGTGTCACCCTCTCTTGCCTATGGTAACAACATGAAGGAAAGCCTGATAAAACCCTTTTGTTGTGACTCAGCACACAGCAGTATCTGTCATCCTCAGCTGAAAAATAAGGTTCCAGTAATCAGCTGGATGCAATCATGCTTGTGTGACGTGAAGAGTATGAAACAAAAGGAATTTCCATGCTATTTTTGTAGGTGTTTGAAAAGAGTGCTGGATAGAAACCCACATGTGTGACAGCTGGCTACTATGAAGGCCCCACCATGGTGCAACCATCCTTCAGAGCTTGAATGACTCATGGTTCAGTATAAGAATCTCTGTTTCTATTTATTTTTCTCTTTGTCACTCATCCTTTTTATAAGCAAATATTTCCACTTTAACTCAATCAATGATGGAATTTTCTGAGATCTATCCATGCTCAAGGAACTTAAGAACAAATTAAAGCCTTGAGTTGCTATACTTAAGGAGGATTTGGCAGAATATTAAATGATCCAGGAAATATTTAAAAAGGTAGAAAGAGTATACAGAGTCATTGTACAGAAAGGAATTGCCAGACATGGAAGATTTTCATGAAACAACATGTAAGCAAGAGCCTATGATGATGAATGAGGAAGTTCAAGCTGCTTTGAAGTAATTGGCAAAAAACAAGGTCCCAGGAATTGACAGTATACCAGTTGACGTATTTCAATAAACAGGTCCTGCCCTAGGTGTGCTCATCAAATTGTGCCAAGAAATTTGGAGGACACCAACTGGCCAACTGACTGCAAGAGATCTATATTTGTTCTCATTCCAAAGAAAGGTGATATGACAGAGTGTGGAAGTTATCGAACAATATCATTAATATCATATGCAAGCAAGATTCTGCTGAAGATTATTGAAAAAATACTGCAACAGCACATCAATAGAGAAATGCCAGAAGTGCAGGCGGGGTTTAAAAGGGATCGTGGTACTAGGGATATTGTGGCTAAAGTTAGATGGATCTTGCCTGAAAGCAGACAGTACCAGAGGAATGTCTACCTGTGTTTCATTGACTATGCAAAGGCAATTGACTATTTGTAGACCACAACAAACTGTGGCTAATTCTGAGAAAAATGGGAATCCCAGAAGACTTGATTGTGCTTATGCAAAACCTACACTTGGACCAGGAGGTAATTGTTAGAACAGAGCAAGGAAACCCTGCATGGTTCAAAATTGGTAAGGGTGTATTGTATACCAGAGATGTTTCCTGTCTCCATACCTTTTCAATGTATATGCAGAACAGATTATCCAGGAGGCTGGGCTATATGAGAAGAAATGTGGTATTAGGATTGGAGGAAGACTCATCAACAATCTGTGTTATGCAGATGACACAATCCTGCTTGTTGAAACTGAGGAGGTCCTGAAGTGTGTGCTGCAGAAGATCAAGGACTGCAGCCTTCAGTATGGCTTGAGGCTCAATATCAAGAAAACAAAGATTGTCACCACTGAGCTGATTGGTAGAATCGTGATGGATGGTGAAGAAATTGAGATTGTAAACAGCTTCAATTTGCTTGGCTCTACAATCAACATTCTTGGTACCAACAGCTAGGTAATTAAAAGACATATTGCATTGGGAAAGTCAGCTGTTAGAGATTTCTCCAATGTACTGAAAAGCAATGGAGTCACTATGGAGACTAATGTGAACCTGATAGAGGCCATGGTATTTGCAGTCACTTGTGATGCATCAGAGAGCTGGATAACGACTAGAGATGATAGAAGGAGAACTGATGCCGTTGAGCTATGGGGTTGGAGTATTGGATATACCATGGACTGCTAAGAGGACAAACAGGTTGATTCTGGAGACGGTTAAACCAGGCTCCTCCTTGGAGACAAGGATTCTAAAGCTTCATCTGACATACTTTGGACGTGTTGCAAGGAGAGACCAGTCCTCGGAGAGGGACATGATGATTGGGAGGGTGGAGGGACAGCACAGGAGAGAAAGGCCTTTAGTGAGATTGATTGATTTAATGACTGCGGTAATGGGGGTAGGTGTGTCAGAGACAGTGAGATTGGCACAGGTTTGAGCAGGCTATAGGCCTTTTGTACATAGGGCCACTAAGAGTCGCAGGTGACTCGACAGCACATAGTAACAACAACAACAACAACATCCATGCTTCTTCTATTTTCAAAAAACCCAACCATAGATGTCAAGCTGATTTTCGAAGAAATATTTTGGATTTAGGGAATGAGGACTTCATAGCACACAATTCTTATGCTTTTTAAAGAAATGTCCTTTTTTTCTAGGTCAACATGCTTCTGCAACATATCAAGACTGCTCTTTCCTGTGCTAATTATTATTGAGTTCTTGCTATCACAGAAGTTTATGGAGCTGACTTTGCAGTTCCCAGCATATCATCACTGTTGCCAGTTTTCTCCAGATGATATCTCTTCAGCTCAGTAATTAGCTATTTGTGTTTGCAGAAAATGTTTTAAATATGTTGAGATCAGAGAGATGGCCTTTGTCCATGTTCTGGAAAGACTACTCTCTTGGTGGTTCAGATGGGGGAGAAAATTGTTCAGAAACTTTGACCTCGGCTTCATTAAGGTCAGATTTCTTCATGGCTCTTTTATTTGCTTTTATAAATTTTAAAACCCCTACGGCCTCCTCTTCATATTTTTTTTCTTTTACAGGCTTCTTTCATTGTTTATAAAAAAGGATTTTTACAAATCTACAAATGAGGTTGTACTTGGGAAATAAATGGATATTCTAGCTCTTCTCTATTGAAGCATATTCATCAAGCTGCTAACTTTCAGCACAAATTACAAGCATCTAAATATCTAAATTACTTTTATGTACTGTCTTGTCAAAATTTACTTAGAACTGGCCTTCCTTCCAGTCAGTTTTCAGAGGCTGCCAATTACATGAGAGTCGATTGCCCATCTTCTTCCTTTGGAGCAACTGATGGATCTGAGCCATGTACCTTTAGGTTGGCAATGGAATTGGGCAATCTCCTCCCATGGGATTAACTCCCTCCGAAAACCCACCAGAGGGTCAGCTATCGGTCAGTTCCAACTTGACGATAAACCATCACAGCTACAAGCCACTAAAGTTTCTAAACAGCCCTATGTAGACTGTATAATAAGTTTTTATTTCCTGAAAATATCTAATTTTCAAAGTCACAAACATTAAAAATTAAGGCAAAAGTGGTGAGAGATAAGTAGTTGAAGAATCTGAGAAGATAGAAGACTAGGCAACAGAAAATGTAGTAGAGTTACATTTGTCTTAGACTTTGAAAATTGGTAAGATTTTAGTATTAAAATTCAGAAGGACATTATACTGAGTGAAATATCTCAGTCACAAAAGGATAAATACTGTATGGTACCACAGTTGTAGAATGAGGCTGACATCAGGGTTGGGGTAAGACTGAGAAAAATGGGATAAATTATGTATACTGCATTGAAGCCGATGAGGGAGAGAACAGTTTAGAAGTAATATATTTTAGGACATTATGATTATTATGAGTTTGGAATGAGGGTTGCAGAGTGGAGTATACCCGGGATAGGGGTGGGGGAATGCTGGGGGATTGTATACCAATAAAGGAGTTTTTCTTTTGCTTTTCAAGGAGAAGAGCGAACTAGGGGGGTGGGGCAGGAAGAAAAGTGCAACAATGAATGAATGGAAATCCAAAATCTTTGTAAATGTTCATTGAAATTAATGAAAAAAATTCAAAAGGATATCCCAAAGGGACAACAATGCTGTAGAGTAAGACTATGTAAATGTGGCTACTCTGACCAAAGAGTGGTAAGTAATCAGCCTTGAAAAGAAAAATCAAGACTAAGTGTGGTTTACATTAGATAGTTAGACTTTGATTCAGAGATGTTGTTGTGAGATACCACTGACTCCAGGACAACTCATAGTGACCTTGAGAAGTATAACAGAATAAGGTACATTTCTTTCTCTCATTAGCCAAGGAAGATAGTTCACAGTGGCATTCCTCTTAGACTTAATTTTTCTATACCATGTTTATACTCTGCCGTGTTAATTCCTATACAAAATGCATACATCAAGCCCAATTTGCAAGTGTTTGATTCTTATTGTTATCCATAACCAAACCCTTTTCTCTGGTTACACACATGACTGTATCTCAGTGAGTAAGTAGATACTGCATGCCTGCTTTATACTACAATTTTACACTGACAGAATATAGCAGTAGATTAATTAGCAGTATTGTTGGTCTGTGTAGAAGATATAAATCCAGACACAAATTCTTACAAAAAGGCTATAAAGACCAATTGTCTCACGTTGGGCTGAATAAAAGCTATTGGCCCGCTTTGTCCTCATGTGATAGGTCTTTGAATTGCTTATTAGTTCATTGTGGTTGTAGGTTCTTCCGTTATAATCAAGGTGGCATAAATCCTGAAGGAAATGAAATTCATTCACTCTCCAGAGGAGTTTAGGTAATCAAATATACATTTCCAAAAACTAATCTACATTTCTACTTTACAGACAGGATATTAGATGACATTGTCAGTCTCACAACCATGAAACAATTATCCAATGTTTATATTAGAGCTTGCTCATCTACAGATTTGAAATTCTTTTTCAGTCATCAAATATTCTATTCTGAGGACTATTCCCTTTCTGTCATTGTTGGTGATTATCTCTGTCAGGGCCAAATTTGCCTGTGCTAGAACCTAATTGAGAGAATGGTAATTTTATTATTTTTCCCCCCCAGGCCTTTTGTGTTATTGGAAGCTTTTATCAGATACAGTTGCTAGGCTTGAGAGCTAATGAATATATTTGATATTCAACAAATATTTCTGAATACCAATCATGAGCCAGAAATTCTTAAGAACTGATGCATTTCCCATTTTTTTTAATGTTCACTTGTGTTTTATCTATTATGCACAGGTATTTGTCCTTGTGGATAATAACAAATTATGGATAACATTAAGAACAGGAATCCCAGAACACTCAAATTTGCTCATGTGAAACCTATACATAGACCAAGAAACAATTGTCAAAATAGAATAAGGTGACACAACCTGATTTATAACCAAGAAAGCTATGTATTAGAGCTGTATTCTTTCTCCATATCTATTCAATCCCTGTGCTAAATAAATAGTTTGAGAAGCTGGACTATATGAAGAAGAATGTGAAATCAGGATTGGAGGAAGACTCATCAACAACCTGTGCTTGCTATGCAGATGACACAACTTTCCTTGTAGAAAGAGAACAAGAGGGGATGAATTTACTGATGTGAAGTCAGAAACACATTGAACACAACTCTAGGTAATAGAGAAATCAAGATCTTTTACTTAGCACTTTTTTTTTCATTCAAAAAGCATTTAAGTTCCTAATAGAAGTCTGTCTCTGAAAACCTGCTGGAGAATCAGGTATTAAATTGTTCCAACTAGACAGCACACCACCACAACAATTTATACCCTTTTAAAGACCAAATGCCCTAAGAAATACCTTTTTAAAAACAGAATCATAGATTTGAAGGATATTTATAGTATTCCTAACATAACACTTCTACCATCCTCTTGCCAGTTTTTCATATAGTGATGGTTTGCATAGTGCTATAATATAGGGATGTGCTAAGGCCTACCATTATAGAACTAAAACTAAAGAATATGCTCAACACTTCTCAAGCTAAAAGAAGTGAAGAAAAAAATCAACGAGGTAATGTTTTGTACCCTCACTGCTAAAGAGCATTCTATCTATATATCTTCTAAAAAAGATTCAATAATTCTTCTAGCAGTCCACAGAACCAAACCAAGTCAATCCTAAAACATGGTAAACCTCTTCTGAGTTGTCAAGACTAATCCATAAAAGAGGAGATTGCTGATCTTTCTGGCTAAATAGCTATGACATTTTTTCCCCAAAGCCATAATTAAAATTCACCAATTATTCTAGAGTTTCTGTGAGATTTAGTTAATGGCATCAAAAAACAGTAAGAGTTTTGTCAACTATTGCCACATTCCTCTATCTATACAAGATTAATGCCCAGGAGAAAACGAATATACTTACCAGTAATGTTAATGCTCACCCACAGCTCTTCTGGGAGGATCTAAATCATTGAAGTGTCCTCCTTTGTTTCCAGCTGGGAGCTGGG
>NW_006399849.1:9704718-9707990 GCF_000299155.1 Elephantulus edwardii | reverse complement strand
ATTTTTGACTCATGTACTTTTAACTTGTTAGTTAAATTTGTGTCTTCTAGGCTGCAACACTTCCATGATACATCTTCAAGGATATGAATGTGTATGACTAAGAACAATTGATAACAGTGCCTCTAAATTCTAAAATCAATCTCCATAATAGTCTATGTGTTTCCTATTGCCAAAGGGGCCCTTTAGAGTAGTGAGAGAAGATCTTCACCCTGAAAGCTACAGCATCTCTTTTCAGCAGGAAGTAGCTATGAGAATATGTCATCCCCTTTTCCTTATGAATTAGGGTGAAGTCTCTCTCAGGGAGGAGTGATAGGGAATGGTAAAGGACACACTGACAAAGGAGATTAATCAGAACTGGCTTTGACAAGAACTGTGGCAATTGGACAACTAAAACAGACATCGGGGGGTGGGGAGAGAAGAATGAACTGGGGAGGAGGGTAGAGAAAATAGTGCAACAATGATTGAATAAAAACCCAAAATATCTGTAAATGTTCATTACAATTAATAAAATTTAATAATTAAAAAAACCACAAACCAAAAAACCAACAATATTAATGCCAATTTTCATTCCAATCAGCAACACAGAAGAATGCTCATATCTGCGCATCTTTTTCAAGGCAAGATATTGTTCTATTTTATACTTTTGGCAATTTAACTTCCGTATAATCCCCAAACTCATTGCCAATGTGTTAGAACTAATTCATAGTTGACTTTCCGTCAGGTCAAAGAATCTCATCAAAATAATAACAAATAATATTATTGTAGTTGGTCTTGTTATGTGCAGTTGATTCAAATGTGACTCATTCACAATACCTCTGAACACTCCCTTATCTTGAATCAACCTCACTGTCTTTAACATACTTGCTCCTATTGCCACTGTTTTCAATCCATTTCATCCAAGGTCTTTCTCTTCTGCTCTGACTCTCCTCCCATCCAGGCATGATGTCCTTCTTCAAGGACTTTTCACTTTTGGAGACATGCCCAAAATATGTGACATAGACCTGTTTGTTCTCTTGGCAGCCCATGGTATGTTCAGTACTCTCAGCACCACAGATGCACAGAGAAGAGAAAGAAGACATCAAGAAAACAAATATTCTCAGCACTGGGCCAATTGGCAGTACCATGATAGTTGGAGAAGAGATTGAAGCTGTTAACAATTATTGCTTACCACAATCAACACTATGGCACCAGCAGTCAGGAAACCAAAAGACAAATTGCATTGGGAAAATCTGCTGTCAGGGACCTCTCCAGAGTAATAAAAGCAACAATGTCAGTCTAGAAACTAAGCTGATCCAGGCCACAGTCTTTACAAGTACTTGCTATGCATCAGAGAGCGGGATAATGACTAAGGATGACAGAAGAAGAATCAATGTCTTTTAGTAGTAGTGCTGGAAAAGAATCTTAAACATACCATGGACCACCAAGAAAATCCTGTCTTGAAGAGGATGAAACCAAGTTTCTCCTTGGAGGTTAGGATTTTGAGGCTCTGTCTTTCAGCACTTGACCAGGAGGTACTGGTCCTTGGAGAAAGACATCATGCTAAGAAGAGTGGAGGGACAGTGCAAGAGAGGAAGACCCCAGATGAGATGATTGATACAATAACTAGGGCAATGGTGTAGGTCTGTTGAATCAGTGAGACTAGCTCAGGACAGGGAAGTCTTCAGAGCTGCTATACGTAATGTCGCTATGAGCTGCAAGTGACTTGAGGGTACATCACAACAGGTGCACAGAAAGTAATTGAGAAGGCCATGGCCTGGATCAGGTACACCTTAAATTTAATAAGGAATGTGCAGTTTATATAGGAAAAAACTAACGCACTACTAAAAGATAGAAAATAGCCTCAATCAAATAAAAAAAAAGTTTATTTTTTCTTGTGTTGAATCATTCAACATTACAAAATTATCAGTTCTGTATAAATTAATTTATAAATGTAATGCATTACCAATCAGTATAAAGAAGATAAAGATTCTCACTACTGGGCCAACTGGCAGCAGTATGATAGGTAAGAGACTGAAGTTCTTAAAAAGTTCGTCTTTCTCAGCTCCACAACCAACTATCTTGGCACCAGAAGTCAGGAAATCCAAAGATGAACTGCATTAGGGAAATCTGCTGTCAGGGACTTCTTCAAAGTGCTAAAGAGCAATGGTGTCAGTCTAGAGACTATGGTGCATCTGATTTAAGTCCTGGTCTTTGCAATTCCTTGCTATGCATCAGAAAGCTGGACAATATTTAAGGAAGACAGAAGAGGAATCAATGCCTTTGAGTTGTCATACTGGAGAAGAGTATTGAATTTACCATGGACTACTAGAAGAATAAACAGGTCTGTATTGGAAAAGGTGAAACCAAGTTTCTCCTTGGAATCAAGGATTTTGAAGCTCTGTCTCAAAAACTTTGGGCATGTGACCAGGAGGGACCAGTCATTAGAGAAGGACATCGTACTTGGAAGAGTGGAAGGACAGTGCAAAAGAGGAAGACCCAGGATTAGATGGATTGTCTCA
Source organism: Elephantulus edwardii (assembly GCF_000299155.1). Lineage (NCBI taxonomy): Eukaryota > Metazoa > Chordata > Mammalia > Macroscelidea > Macroscelididae > Elephantulus > Elephantulus edwardii. Next base: position 9,705,492 of record NW_006399849.1, on the reverse strand, counting down.
GTAACTGGGGTATGTCAGAGTGAGTTACACCTGCTTAGGTGAGGGTAGGGTTCAGAGCTATTGTAAATGGGCTGCTTTGAGTCACAGGAGATTCAATGACACATAACAACAATGTAATACCAAAAAAACCTGCTAATAAGTGTTTTCTGTTTGTTGTTTTCTTTTCTATGGCACTGGACAATAATAGAGATAAACAAAATGAAAATTGATGTGGACTTTCCTGGCTTAAAGCAGAGAATATCAGAAGAATGTCTATGTGTGTTTCATTGACTATGCAAAATCATTTGACTGAGTGGATCATAATAAACTACGGCTAACATTGAGAAGAACGGGAATCCTAGAACACTTTACTATGCTCGTGTGAAACTGATACCTAAACAAAGAAGTTGTCAAAATGAAGCAAGAGAACATTGTATGTTTTAAAATCAAGATGTATATCAGGGTTGTATCCTTTCCCCATACCTATTCAATCTGTATGCTGAAAAAACAATTTGGGAAGCTAGAATTTATGAAGAACAATGTAATATCAAGATAAGAGGAAGGCTCATTAACAATCTGTCTTATGTAGATGACACAATCTTTCTAGGTGACAGCGAAGAATGCTTGAAACACTGCTGAAGGTCAAGGAATGTAGCCTTCAATATAAATTGCATCTCAACATCGAGAAGATAAACATCCTCACCACTAGACAAATAAACATATCATGATGTTGTTGTTGTTATGTGCCGTCGAGTCGTTTTCGACTCATAGCGACCCTATGCACAACAGCCCTAA
>NW_006399849.1:9692039-9694433 GCF_000299155.1 Elephantulus edwardii | reverse complement strand
TATGAAAATTAATAAAATATAATTATAGAAAAAAAAAAAAAGACCCCACTAAATACAGAAAGTGTTGAACAGTATTGCTAGTACAGGCTTTAGTGGCATAAGTTCATAGACAGCTTTCTGTTAACCCAAATGATGCAACATTCTCAATTTGAATCCAATAGACTGGGAAAATGGTGGGTAACGTCCTTTTGTGCAATTCACAGCCTCCTACTGGAAGGTGAGCTATGGGTCAATTCCAACTAGACAGTGATAAAACAGAAGAGAGGAAATTTGACATACAAACAAAATTTTCATGAAGATTATTAAACCAAGTGAATTAATACATTGACAGAGAACTTACACAGATAAGTTGGATTCAGAAGAGGTTATGGAATGAAAAAATCATTACTGATGTTAAATGGATCTTAGCTGAAAGCAGAGAATACAAGAAGGGGCTTTTGTTGACTATGTGCAGGCATTGGATTGGTGGGATCATAACAATAAAGTACAGATAACTTTGTGAAGAATGATAATTCAACAACGTACAGCTGTTGCTCGTAAACAATTTCTATATAGACCCAGAAGCTTTTGTTCCAGTAACATAAGGTGATACTGCATGGTTTAAAAATCAGAAAATCGGTGTACACAGTTTGTGTCTTTTCATGTTATCTATCACATATATTAATATGTGATTAGAAGGTCATCTGGGAAGCTAGACAATAAGAAGAACATAGCATACGTTTGGAGAAAGACTCATCAACAACTTTCAATATGCAAATGACACAACCTTGCTTGCTGAAATTGAGGAGAACTTGAAGCATTCATTGATGAATCTCCAATACTATAGCTTTCAGTATGGATTATGTCTCAATGTAAAGTCAGTAAAAATCCTCACAACTAGATCAATAGGCATCATGCGATAGTGGAGAAAAGATTGAAGTTGTACATGGTTTCATTTTGATAATTAAAGCCCAGAAAAGCAGATATAAAAAAATCAAATGACTTCTTTACAGTGATAAAAAGCAAGTATGCCATTTAGAACACTACGGTGCACATGACCTGAATCCTTTTATTTTTAGTTGCTTCCTATTAATGTGACTGTTTGATAATAAATAAGGAAAATTGAAGAAATTATACCATTGAATGGTGGTGTTGATGAAGAAAATGGAATATGCCATTGACAGTTGACAGAACAAATAGGTCTAATAGAGAAATGGCTCTTAGAAGCAAGCATAATGAGACTTTGTTTCACATAGTTGGAGCATGGTAGTAGAAAGGAGCAGTCCTTGGAGAAGGATATCATGCTTGGAAATGTAGAGTGTCAGCAAAAAAGTGGAAGGCCTTCAATGAGAAGGACCAACACAATGACTGGAACGATGGATTCAAATGTAGAAGAGATTATGAGGATGATGCAGGATCAGGTAGTGTTTGCTGTTGTACAGAGAGTTGCTTTGAGTTTGAGATGACCAGATAGTACCTCTCTTATCCCAAAGAAGGGTGGCCCAACAGAGTGTGGAAACTGAAGAACAATATCATTAATTTCACAATCAAGCAAGAGTCTACTGAAGATAATCCAAAAGCGACTGGAACAACACATCAGCAGAGAGCTGCCAAAAGTCCAGGCTGGGTTTAGAAGGGGTCGTGGTACTAGGGATATTGTAGCTAAGTTAGATGGATCTTAGCTGAAAGCAGGGAATATCAGAGGAATGTCTATCTGTGTTTCATTGATTATGCAAAGGCGTTTGACTGTGGATAATAACAAACTGGGCTGACTCTGAGAAGAATGGGAATCCCAGAACACTTGATCGTGCTAATGAGAAACCTATACTTGGACCAAGAGGCAGCTGTCAGAACAAAGCAAGGAAACACTGCATGGTTCAAAATTGGGAAGGGAGTACGCCAGGGATGCATCCTATCTCCATACCTTTTCAACCTATATGCAGAACAGATTATTCGGGAGGCTGAGCTCTGTGAGGAGAAGTGTGGGGTCAAGATTGGTGGATGATTTATCAACAATCTGCGATATGCAGATGATACAACCCTACTTGCTGAAACTGAGGAGGACCTCATGCACTTGCTGCAGAGGGTCAAGGACTGCAGCCTCCAATATGGATTAAAGCTCAATGTCAAGAAGACAAAGATTCTCACCACTGGGCCAATTAGCAGCATCAGAATGGATGGTGAAGAGATTGAGATTGTTCACAGCTTTAGTTTGCTTGGCTGCACAGTCAACACACTTGGCACCAGCAGCCAGGAAATTAGAAGACATATTGCCATGGGAAAGTCTGCTGTTAGGGACCTCTCCAAAGTACTTAAGAGCAATAATATCTCTTTGGAGACTAAGGTGTGTCTGATAAAGGCCATGGTCTTTGCTATCACTTGTTATACGTCAGAGAGTTGGAAAATGACTAAGGA
>NW_006399849.1:9684934-9691939 GCF_000299155.1 Elephantulus edwardii | reverse complement strand
TACTTCAAGATGGATCTAGAAATTACTTTTTTTACTATAAAGCAACCCCATTTTTCCTTGTCTTTTCATCTCCAGAGTAATATATCATATGGTCATCAGACTAAAAATGCCCCATGCCAGTTCATCTCATCTCTCCAATGCCTAAGAAAGAAATGGAATGCATATCATGATAGATGGAGAAAATATTGAAATTGTCAACATTTTCATCTTACTTGCATCCACAATGAACACCCTTGGTATGAACTGTCAGGAGATCAGGAGACATATTGCATTAGCTTAAGTCATAAGTTTGCTGTCAGTGACCTCTCCAAAGTACTAAAGAACATAATGTTATAAAGCATATATGCAAAAGTAAGGGCCAATATCTTTCTCAATGGAGAAAGACTAAAAGCATTTCCCTTGGTAACAAGGACCTGATAAGGATGCCCAGGGTCACCATTTCTAGTCAATATTTTACTGGAAGTGCATGCTAGGGGAATACAAGAGAAAAAAATAAAAGGCACTTAGATTGGCAAAGAGATGCTTAAACTATTGCTACATGCAGATGCTATGATAGTGTGCACAGAAAACTGCAAGGACTGAAAAAAAAAATCCTACCAAAACAAAAACATGCACACAGAAAGAACAGCTCTTACAGCTAGTAGGCCAATATAGTAGAGTGGTATGATATAAGATCAATATCCAAAAATCATTTCTCACCAGTAACAAAGAGAACTCAAAAGGAAACCAAGAAAGCAATAGCCAACAACAAATTGAGAGTAGTTGGGAGTGAGCCGAACTAAAGATACAAAAGACCTGTACAAAGAAAACTACAGAACTTTTCTGTGAGACATAATGAAAGACTTAAAGAAATGGAAAAAATGTGCCCTGTTCATGGATTGTTGTTGTTAAGTGCCACCTAGTCATAGATGTCTATTAGTTTCCCTATAAATGAACAGGGCACATTTTTTCCATTTCTTTAAGTTCACAGGGTTTCCGGAGGCAAACTATTTCAGAAGTAGATGCCACTCCTGCTTCCAAGCCTGTTTTAATTGGGGAGCTCCACTAAACATTGTCCACCATGGGTAACCATTATCGTATTTGACACGTCTGTGTTTAGCAACAAAGCAACCAAGAGTTACCTCTGTACATGGTCAAGGCAGACAGCAGTTGTTTTCACAAAATACTTTGAAGACAAAGCTGAAATCTGTTGTCCCTTTGTGGTAGTGACTTCTTGCCTACATAGAAGTGTCCCCATCCTCTCTGCTGTCTAGCTAGATGGCAGTTATTTCCTCATAGTACCTTGGTGACAAAGTGACAAGACTGTTCCATTCTAGAAGTGGATTCTCAACTGCCTCAAAGTGTACCGGTCCTCCCTGCTGCTTGAGCTAAGGGGTATCACGTGGACAGGCTAGATAGCAGGTTTTCCCCCCAAAATACCTTGGTGACAAAGCAGGAACCTGTTGTTCCCTTCTGACAATGGCTTCTCGCCTGCTTCAAAGTGTTCCATCTCTCTGCTTCTTGAGCTTAAAAGATCTCCGCGTTCAAGCTAGAAGGCAGTTATTGCCTCAAAGTACCTTGATGACAAAGCAAGAAGCCTGTTGTTCTCTTCTGTGAACAGTTTATCACCTGCTTCAAAGTTCCCCAGTCTTCCCTGCTGCTTGACCCTTAGGGGTTTTGCGTGGTCAAGCTAGACAGCAGTAATTTCCTCAAAGTACCTTGATGTCAATGTATGAAGCCTGTTGATCCCTTCTAGAAGTGGCTTCTCACCTGTCTCAAAGTGTTCTAATTCTCCCTGTTGCTTCACCTTCGTGGGTCTCGAGTGGTCAAGCTAAACGGCAGTTATTTTCCCATAGTACCATGATGACAAAGCAAAAAGTCTGTTGTTCCCTCTGGGAGTGGCTTCTTGCCTGCCTCAAAGTGTCTCTGTAATCCCTGCTTCTTGAGCTCAAGGAGTCTCACATCCTTAAGCAAGAAGCCTGTTGTTTCCTTCTGGGAGTGGTTACATGCCTGTCTCGAAGTTTCATGGTCCTCCCTACTGCTAGAGCTTAAGGGATCCTGCATCATCAAGCTAGACAACATTTATTTCCCCAAAGTACCGTGATGAAAAAACCAGGAAGCCTATTATCCCCTTCTGGGAATTGCGTCTTGAAGGGTCCAGGTCCTCTCTGCTGCCTGAGCTTAATGTGTCCCTGTGGTCTTGACAGTCAGCAATTATTTCCCCCAAACACCTTGATGACAAAGCAGGAAGCTTGTGCTTTGCATCTGGTAGTGGCATCTCTCCTACCTTGAATTGTCCCTGTCCTACCTGTAGCTTGAGCTTAAGGGGTTCTGCGTGGTCAAGCTAAAAAACAGTTATTTCTCTAAAGTACCTTTATGACAAGCAGAAAACCTGTTGTTTTCTTCTGAGAGAGCTTATCACCTTTGTCAAAGTGTTCTGATCTCCCTTTTGCTTGTCAAAGTAGATGCAAGTTATTGAAAGTACCTTGTTGACAAAGCAGAAAACCAGTTATTCCCTTCTGGGAGTGGCTTTTTGCTTGCCTCAAAAGTGTCCTGGTCCTCACTGCTGATAGGGCTTAAAGTTAAACGGCAGTGATTTTCCCAAAGTACCTTGATGACAAAGAAGGAAGCCTCTTGTGCCCTTCTGGGAGTGGTACCTACCCTGCCTTGAAGTATCCTGGTTATCCCTGCTGCTTCAGCTTAAGGGGAAACATGTAGTCAAGCCAGAAGGCAGTTATTTCCCTATTTCCCCAAAGCCTGTTGCTCCCTTCTGAAAGTGGCTTCTCATCTGACTCAAAGGTTCCTGTCCTCCCTGATGCTTGAGCTTAAAGGGTCTTGTATGATAACTGCCTGCCAGCTTGACCATACAAGCAGGCAGTTCTTTTTCCAAAGTACCTTGATGACAAAGCAGGAAGGCCGTTGTTCACTCTGACACTGACTTTTCACCTGCCTCAAAGTTCCCAGTTCTTCCCTCTTCTTGAATTTAAGGGGTCCCGTATGGGCAAGCTAGAGGACCATTATCTCTCCAAAGTATTTTCATGACAAAGGATGAAGACTATTGTTCTCTTCTCAGAGTGGCTTATCACCTGCCTAGATATGCCTATCTTCCCTGCTACTTGATCTTAAGGGGTGTTGCCTGGTCAACCTAGATGACAGTAATTTCCCCAAATAACCTTGATGACAAATCAAGAAACCTTTTGCCTTCTGGGAGTGGTTTCTTGCCTGTCTCATGGTCTCCCGGTCCTTCCTGCTGCTTGAGCTTTAGGGGTCCCGCGTGATGAAGTTAGATGACATGGATTTCCCAAAAGTACCTTGATGAAAAAGCAGGAAGCCTATTATTCCCTTCAGGAAGTAGAATCTCATCTACCTCTAAGTTTTCTATTCTCCCTGCTGCTTGATTAAAAGGTCTCACAAGTTCAGGTTAGATGACAGTTATTTTCCCAAAGTATCTTGAAGACAAAGCAAGAAACCTTTTTTCCCTTATGGGATTAGATTGTCACCTGCCTTAAAGTATCCCAGTCCTCCCTGCTGCTTGAGCTTAAGGGATCAAATGTGGTAAAGCTAGAAGGCTGTTATTTCCCTAAAGTACCTTGATGACAAAGCACTACCAAAAACAATCTTCATTATCAATGCAATCCCAATACAGATACCAAATTAATTTTTCAAGGAGATCAATAGTAAATTGTCAAATTATTTGGATAGGAAAGATACTCTGAATAAGCAAAATACTTCTGAAAAGCAAAAATTAAATGGGAGGCATAGTACTCCTTGACCTAAAAACCTACTACACAGCAGTCATAACCAAAACATTACGGTACTGGCTCAATGAGAGGCACATAGACCAATGGAACAGAATTGCAAACCTAGAAATAGACCAACTATTTATGGTCAAATGATATTCAACAAGTAAATGAAATCTGTTAAAAAGGGGAAATTACTACCTTTTTCAACAAATGGTGCTGGCAAAACTGAACCTAGGATCCACATCTCACACCATACACAAAAATGAACTCAGTGTGGATCAGAGATCTGGGAGTAAAGGTTGGCCACAAAATTCATCAGAAACAAATTGGGATTAAGCTTAGATGGCCTCATCTATGGTACAAAGAGACTGCCAAATATAGCCAAAGATATACAATCTGGAGACGATAAAATTGATGAATGGGACCTTCTAAAAGTTAAATCCCTATGCACTTCAAAAATATTTTCAGAGTGAAAAGAAAACCTGCTGACTGGGGGAAAAAACAAAACCAAAAAAATCATTTGACAATACTATTTTAGATAAGGCTCTCATATCAAGTGTTTACAGAATTCTATGGGGCCTCCACAAGAAAAAGACTAATAACACAATTACAAAATGGACAAAAGACATAGAAAGAATTTTCACAGAGGAAGATAGTCTGATGGCCAACAGACACATGAAAAAAATGCATGAAATCACTGGCAATAAGAGAGATGTAAATCCAACCACAAGAAGATATCATCTTACTTCAATAGCAGTGGCAAAGTTTAATAGGACAGCAAGTAATAAATGTTGGAGAGGATGTGGTGAGATAGGAAGCATTATACATAGTTGGTGGGATTATAAAATGGTACAACCATTCTGGAAGGCAGTTTGATGCTTCCTCAAAACCTGAACATAGAAATTCCATATGATCCAGCTAGTCCACTGCTTAGACCCCAAGAGAATGAGGACAAAGTTACAAATGGAGACTTGTACACCAATGCTCAAAGCAACATTATTGACCATCACAAGAACATGGAAACAGCCCATATGCCCACCCAATGATTTTGTAAATTACAACCTAACTAGGGAGGGACTGGAGAGTATTATGCTAAGTGAACTAACTCAGTCCATAAAGACAAATACTGTATAAGTTCATTATTGTAGAACAAGTATGAGGATCCAAGTGGGGAGTTGGAGGGGTGCAGAGGGGTGAGGATGGGCAGAGGAGTAGGGGGCATTAATCATTGTGTCACACAATTTGATGACTGGGAGGGGCAGGTGAAGGAAATGAGAAAGATCTGGTGTGAAAAAGAGTGTACACGAACTTTGTAAATAAACCAGTATAAAGTAAAATGGAAAAATGAAAAAGTTAAACAAGCTCTTATACAAAGTATGTTTCTAGAGAGAACAGAAGCTCCCAGGAATTAAAAAGGTCTAAAGATTAATATCTCAGCCATTAGATGGCCTAAACCAATTGGTAATGTCAATTTTTCACTGTCTAATCATATTGTCTCCTTTGCTTGGAATGATAGACTGAAGAGGATTAAGGTAACATTCATTACCATAAATTTGAGGATTTGTCCTGAAATACAATTTTGCGTTTTTTAGAAAAATATCAATCTATGCATACAGAAGATTTGTTAATATGACTGCTACTCAAATACATGAACCAACTACAAAAGCCAAAGATGATGTACTTGAGAATGTATATCAAATTCTACTCTCTGAAATTGTTCAAACATGTAATAAAATGCATTAATAATAACTGATGGCTGGAATGCACAATTTAGAAATAAAGAAGGATTGATAATAAGAAAATGTGACTTTGGTAAAAGTAATGAGGCCAGATGTTATATGATAGAATTTTGTATGATCAATGACTTACTCATTGTAGATATCATCCGTGGAGGCTATACATGTGTAACTTGATATAGAAATAAAATGGACTAAATCTGTTGATAGGCAGTGGAATTCATTAGTACTCGTTAGAACAAGTCCAAAGGCTGACTGTAGAATGGACCATCATTTGCTCATATACAAATTCAAATCAAAGCTGAAAAAAAAATAACATCCATAAGAGACAGATCACAGTCTTGATATTCTATCTGAATTAGGTTATCTCATGAACAATTTTGATATGTTAAATATTAAACATTATTAATGACTGAAGACCAGACAGATTTATGAGATAACATGAATGGTATCATGCATGAGGAAAGTAAAATGCCATTAAAAAAACAGGACCAAAAATGGGAAACAGAAGAGACTTTGAAACTTGTTCTAGTATACACATATGCAAAAGTAAAAAAAAAAAAATAAAAAAAATAACGGAGGAAGAGGGCTGAATAGAGTATTTCAAAGTATAATTCAGAAGGACAAAATAAAATATTAACATGAAATGAGCAAAGACCTGGTGTTAAACAACCAAAAGAGAAGAATATGTTCAGCATTTCTCAAGATGAAATGATTGAAGAAAAAAGGGAGGACTAGAGTTGTAAGATTGAAATATTCTATAGACAAAATTTTAATGTCATGGAAAACATCAAAAGTAGATAAGGATAATACCAAAAAGAATTAGTGATACTCAAACCTTTCAGAGTATCAACCATATATGATCAAGAACCAATGATACTGCAATCAAATGGATTGAGAAATTATGGTACATTCCTACAATAGAATACTATGCTGCTTGCAGGAACAATGATTTTGTAAATTATTACCTAGCTTGGGAGGGACTGGAGAGCATTATTCTGAGTGAACTAACTCAGTTCACAGGGACAAATATTGCATAAAACCATTATTGTAGAATGAATATGAGGACCCAAGGGGGGGGTGGAAGCAGAGGGATGAGGATGTATGGGGAGGAGTGAATTAATCAAGAGGTTGTACAATTTGGTGGGGGGTGAGGGAAATTGGAAGAATCTGGCCAGAAAAACAATATATTCAAATTTTGTAGATAAACTAGCATAATATTTTTTTTAAAAGAACCAATGTTATTAAAAGAAGAAATGTAAACCAAAATGAAGGCATTGACAGAAAACAGGGTTCCAGAAATCTATGGAATACAAATTGTGGTGTTTCAACAAACAAATACAGTCCTCGATATACTCCCTAGTCTATGACAAGAAATTTAGAATACTTCACCAATCTGTTGTAAGAGATTAATTTTTATGTACATTCAAGAAAATTAAGACCCCACTAAATATCTATGAAAACCCAAGAGCCAACATTGTTCTTAATGGAGAGAGGTTAAAGGCATTCCCTTTAAGAACAGGAACTAGGCAAGGATGCCCACTATC
>NW_006399849.1:9671041-9679843 GCF_000299155.1 Elephantulus edwardii | reverse complement strand
GTTCATCCTGGAAAGGGTCAAACCAGGCTGCTCCTTGGAGGATTCTAAGGCTCGGTCTAAAATACTTTGGCCATGTTGCAAGGGGGGACAGGTCCTTGGAGTGGGACATCATGCTTGGTAGGGTGGAGGGACAGCTCAGAAGGGGAAGGCCCCCTATGAGGTGGATTGATTTAGTGATTGGGGTAATCGGGATGGGTGTGTCAGAGATGGTGCCATTGGTACAGTACAGAGCAGAGTTTAGGGCTGTTGTACATAGAGTCGCTATGAGTTGCAAGCGACTCGATGACACATAACAAGTGATACATAACAAGTGATTGCAAAGACCATGGTCTGTACCAGATTCACCTTAGTCTCCAGACTAAGATAGACTAATAAAAAAGATCTGGTAAAGTATTTGAGAAAACATTGCCAGTGAAGACTGTATGGATCCTAATGATGTGGAAGCACTGTGCATAGTTTTGCCATGACTTTGACATTAGCTCAAGGATAACTAACAAGAGCAACTACTTATCAAGACACTTGTAAACACTCCTAATTCACTGGATATGTGAAAAATAAGGGTTAAGTCTGATAAGTATGTAGAAGGAATTTACAAACTTTCTAATTTATTGGAAGGTGAGTCTCCTGGCAAAGTAAACTATGTGCATGATACTCTATGCCAAAATTTAGGCGTGACATCAGTCTTCTTCTTCCAAGCTTCACTCAAGCTTAAACTAAAGCTTAAGCTAACCACAGTTCAGTTGGGTCTGACTCATTGTGGCCTTCTATTGAGCTTGCAAGGCTGATAATCATAATGGGAGAAGACTACCTATCTTTTTTCCCCACAGAGCCACTGGTATATTTGAACCACTAGAGATATGCTGTGTATGCATTAGCAACAGAACTTGCTACAGTCTGTACCACTAAATTCTATATGATCTGTCTCTATAGCATATCTTCAGCTTGTTTCTCTTCTTTCTGCTAGCTCTATATTTACGATTTTATTTACTAATTATTGCAATTAGTTGAATTGCCAAAATAAATTTTGTGGAAGAATGGATTATTAGTTTCTGTAAGCATTTCACTTATTTCCTATAATGAGATTACACATGATATGGTTTTCTCTTTCACTTGGATATACCTTTCAATAGGTATAGTGTACTTCTCTATTACAAGGGTTTGAGTCTTAGGCACATTACTTGGTTTGTTTGTGGGATGTGAATAGAAGTGACATATTTCATGCACTAGCAAATGCTATAGAGATGTTTTGTGGTCACTTATACTTATGCAGCTATCATAAGAAGAATTTACCAGATACAAGTAGTTTCAGGTATTTGCTGCTCTTGCACCTAAGTTTCAAGAATAATGTCGCGTATACAGTAGGCACAAGTTTTACTTGCAATGCAGAGCCAAGCTAAGTGTAACTGAATCCAGGAAAATTAAGCCAACATTAAATAAATCCAACTGAGCCCAGGAAACCTCAGCCAGTCCACAAACCCTAGAAAGAAAACAAAAGTCTGTGATTAGAGCCACAGAGATTTGGGGACTGTTTATTGCAAATTTAAAAGTTGACCACCCTAACTTTCATGTTGGTCTTTCAGTCTCTATTCCTTTTCAGAATTGGCAAAGTGGTCTTTCAAAAGTAGAAATCTGATCACTCTCCTGCTTCAAAATGTTCCAAAGTTTTCATTGCCATCCTCAGACTTCCTCAGAGACACATTCCTTTATGAGCTAGTTCAAGCTCAAATCTACTGTCTCTTCTGCTGGCATTTTTTCATATATTCTCACATACACAGCACTACTTAAAGTTTCCAGAATGTCTTACTCTCTTTCATGGTGTCTGCCTGTCTCATGTTATTTTTCCCTCTAAGAATTTTTTTTATCCCCACTTTTATTTCTCTTCTTATTCCACTTTTCCTGTACAACATAACTTTTTCAGTACAGCTAGGAAGCTTTATGTTACGTTCAGGCTTTATTTTGTTTTCCACACTGTGTTTCCATTGAACACTTTTAGTATTATACGTAATACATTGTATTGTATTTTTCAAATTGCTTATCTGAATCTTTCCCTGGGGTGTTTGAGATATTAATGATTCTATTTTATTTGCTTTTATATTCCTAGTACAGCAACAAAATACATATATGTAGCTTTGGTTTCTCAAGAAACTGTAGTGCAATCCAAGGGCACACAGTTCAAGTCCACCAGCTGCTCCATGAGGAAAAGGATGAGCAATCTCTCCTTGTGTGATTAATTGCCTCTGAAAACCCAAAAGAGGGTCATCTATGGGTTGTTGACTCCAACTCAGCTCTATGGTTGTTGTTGTTGTTAAGTGTCATCCAGTCATAGACAACTCATAGCGACCCTATGAATGAGACCTGAGCACTGTTCATAGAGTTTCCAGAAGCAAGTCATTTTGAAAGTAGATGCAGCTCCTGATTCCAAGCTTGTTTTAATTGGAAAGCTCCACCAAACACTGTCCACCATGGGTAACCATTATCACATTTGGCACATCAGTGTCACAGTGTTTAGCTTCACAGACACCATGAGTTACCTCTGTACTGCAATGCACAGACCAGTGCTATACCATTTAGAAGAATGTTTGACAAGAAAAATTTAAACCAGGCCTGAGGGCTTCAGGCTCGAGGGCCCGAATAGGTTTTTAAATAGGAGGCCATATCACATAGTCTAACTTCCCTTAGCAAATCAACATTCCACCCTCGTGCTCTCCAATCCCAGCCTCTGTAGAACCTGAAACTGTAGATAACTTTCAAACTGGTCTCCATCTCCATACTGCCGACCAACAATCCAGCTCTATGGTACACAACTATCTACCTCTCTATCTCTCTCTCTCTCTCTCTCTCTCTATCTCGGTCACTGAGTCATTATTATTGTGGTTTAATGCTGTGGAGTCAGACGACTCATAGCGATCCTATGAACGAACGGCCTGAGCACTGTTCCTACGTAGTGTTTCTGGAGGCAAGCCATTTCGGAAGTGGATGCCACTCCTGCTTCCAGGCTTGATTTAGTCGGGAAGCTCCAGCCAACACTGTCCACCATGGGTGCCCATTACCACGATTGGCACATCACTGTCACAGTCTTCAGCATCACAGCAACCATGAGTTACCTCTGTACAGTAACGCACAGACCAGTGCTATACCACCTAGAAGAATGTGTGACAGGAAGACAATTTGAACCTGGCCGAGGGCCACAGAGGAAAATCACCCACCTTCGGCTTGGCAGCATAGCTTCCTTTCCACTAGGCCAACGTAGCTCTCTCTTGGTCGTCATCATTGTTACTGTTGTTTGATGCCGTCGACTAAATCAAGCCTGGAAGCAGGAGCGGCATCCACTCCCGAAATGGCTTGCCTCTGGAAACTCTATGTATGAACAGTGCTCAGGCCGTTCGTTCATAGGGTCGCTATGAGTTGTCTACGACTTAATGGCATCAAACAACAATAATAATGGCGATGACCAAGAGAGAGATACGTTGGCCTAGTGGAAAGGAAGCTATGCTACCAAGCCATATGATGAAGGTGTTAGAAGAAAGAAATTAATTTACTAATTTTAACTAAATTGTCCATTAATAGTTTCTAAGTTCACCGTGCCGTCTTTATTATTAGATAACATTATACAAGGGAAAACCTCTTATCTCCTATTAATTGATTAGGGAGTTTTGGTGGACTAATGGTAAGGAGTTGAACTGCCAACATGAAGGCACACATACTTTGAGTCCACCAACTGGGCAAAAAGATGGGTAAACTCCTCCTGTGTGATTTAATGTCTCTGAAATCCAGTAAAGGGTCAGCTATAGGTTGAAGTCTTAATTTGTTTTATTAGTATAATGTTAAGAATTTTTTAAAAATTCAGTGAACTATAATCCATCACAATAAGTGGATTTCTGATGCTGTTTCCTATTTTCAATTCAGAGCTTAGTTTCTGCAGCTTTGATGGGGCATTATTGGGTTTTTTAGTAGCTCCTCACTTTCTAGTGTATTATAATTTTATAGGCCATCTTGTGCTTTCCCTATCCCAGCTCTGGAGCCAGTCATATTTCCTAGGAGCAATAACTTATTTTAAAAACAATGAATACAAATTTTTCAATCTACTTTTAATACTTCCTGGATCATTCAGTTTTCTGCCCAAAGCATCCTTAAGCATAGTAACTTGAGGTTTGAATTTGTTCTTCAGTTCCTTGAGCTTAAAAAATGCTGAGAGAGTTAGGCCCTTTTGATTTTCTGAATGCAGCTCCTTGCTCATTTCATTGTAATATTTTACTTTGTCTTCCGGCTCTGTGGTCTTTGCAATCACTTGCTATGAGTCAGAGAGTTGGACAATGACTAGAGAGGATAGATGGAGAATTGATGCCTTTGAGCTGTAGTGTTGAGGAATATTAAATATATCATGGACTGCTAAGAAAAAGAACAGGTTCATTCTGGAGAGGGTTAAATCAGGCTGCTCCTTGGAGGCAAGGATTCTGAGACTTCGTCTGACATAATTTGGACATGTTACAAGGAGGGACTAATCCTTGGAGAAGGACTTCATGCTCTGGTGGGGGTGTGGAGGGACAGCCCAGGGGAGGAAGACCCTCTATGAGGTGGATTGATTCAGTAACAGGGGTAATAGGGATAGGTGTGTCGGAGACAGTAGGATTGGCACATGATAGAGGCAGGGTTTAGGGCTATTTACATAGGGTCGCTATGAGTTGCAGGCGACTCAGCAGCATATAACTACAACAACATACAAATTTTATGAACTTTGTATGTAAACCAATGTAAATTTAAAAATTAGAAAAAATTAATAAGACAAAATTAATACTGTAATGCGTTTTCCCAGTCATCTCCTGAGTATTTTTAACATAATCTGTATTTCAGAAAGCTGGCCTCCTTACCTATCTGCACTTATGCAGCATTGGTTTCTCCATGTTCACCATCTCTGTGCTGCTTTCTTTCCCCACTAACACTTACCCTGATCAAGGAGGACAGATCTTTTCCCATTCTGTACCTATAGGAAGCATGTGAAGAGAAAATGACATGACATCCGTAACACATTCATCCATAGTCTTGATTCCACAAAATTGTTTGGCTGGACAATCTTTTCAGATTTCTTCTATTATTCCAATAAGCTTCATAGTTGGAAAATAGAGTTTAATCTCTTGGGAAGAAGTTTCTTTTTTGCTTCAATCCTTCGAAACAATACTTAATGCACTCTCAAAACCCCTCCTTCAGAATAGAATTTCTTTAGAAACCCAGCCCACATTCATTTCTCCCTTCTTTGAACTCCTACTGCACTCAGAGTCTGAACCGTACAATTTAGCTTTTGTTTACATGCCTGATTTTTGTATAATAGTTTCAAGATAGTTTCTATCTTACTTCCTCTCTCTCTTATATACAAACGTGTCTATTGTTTCTCAGCACCCTCTTACATATCTGACCTCTGCACAGAAGCTTAAGTAAAAATAATACCTAAATCTTTACCTGCGTTTCATTGATTATGCAAAGGGGGTCAACAGCTTGAATCATAGCAAATTTTCAATGTTATTGTGAAGAATGAGGATTTCAGAGCACTTAGTTGTTCTCATATGGAACTTGTATGTAGCTCAAGAGTTAGTTGTTGATAAAAATAAGGGATACTGAATGGTTTCCAAACAGAAATGACATGTATTAGAATTTTAAGTTTGCTCCATACTTATTTTATGCATGTACTGAATGAATGAGCTGAGAATAAATTATATGAACAAGAATGTTGCATCAGGATTAAAGAAATAATCATTATCATCATGTGATATTCAGGTGACACAACAGGGCTTCTACAAGGGAAGAAGACTTAAATTATTTACTGAAGAAGTTTAAAGACTAAGGACTAACTTTAACATTAAGGAAAAAGGGGGGAAAACAAACCCCCAAATCCAACTCTCTTTTACCAGCAGAGTGAAAAGAAAGCCAACCAACTGGGAACAAATATTTAGCAATACCATCTCAGATAAGGATCTCATAACAAAAGTTTACAGAACACTTCTGGGCCTCCAGAAGAAAAAGACTAATAACCCAATTACAAAATGGGCAAAATGGTGGTTAATTTTATAAAACAGTGTATAAGAACGATTGTAAGAGACACAACATGAATGAAGAATATTGTAAAATAAAATGTATATGAATTTTGTAAGCAAACCAATTAAAAAGACATAGGAAGACTTTTCACAGAGGAAGATAACTCAGATGGTCAGCAGAAAAAAAATGCTGAATATCACTGGCAATAAGAGAGAAGCAAATAAAAACCACAATGAATTACCATCTCACTTCAGTAGCAGTGGCAAAGTTTAGTAGGGCAGCAAGCAATAAATGTTGGAGAAGATGTAGAGAGGTAGGAACTCTCATGAACTATTGGTGGGCTTGCAAAATGGTACAGCCACTCTGGAAGACATTTTGGCATTTCTTCCAAAAGTTGAACATAGAAACTCTATATAACCCAGCTATTCCATTACTAGAAATAAACCCCAAGGAAATTAGAATTGAGATACAAACAGCGATTTGCACACCTATGTTCATAGCAGTGTTATCCACTATAGCAAGAACATAAAAACAGCCAAATGTCAAACCACTGCTGAAAGGATCGAAAAAATGTGGTACATTCACGCAATGGAATCCTATGCAACATTCAGGTGCAACTATTTTTAAAAAATACTACAAAACTTGAGACAGATTGAAAAGAATTATGCTGAGTGAGCTTACTCAGTCTCATAAGAACAAATACTATGTAAGACCATTATTGTAAATATAGAAGGATAATTAGTAAAACATGTATGGGAGATCAACGGGGAAGGAATGGGAGAGGAGGGGTAGGGTTTGGTAGGGGTGCAAACACAAGGTTGCACCCACAAGTGGGTGGAGGGAGGGGCAAAAAAATGGGAAGGTGAAAAGACAGGGTAATGATGGGCAAGTTCCAATGGTGATTAATTTTATAAAACGTAATATATGTGAATGACTGTGTGAAACACAACGAGAATAAAGAATTGTGTAAAAACAATGTATATGAACTTTATAAAAAAAGAAAAAATCTTTGATTTACTATCAACATCTTAGAAAAAAATACTTCATGCTAGGGAAAGCAGAAGATCATAAAATATGGCAGAGACCTCCAGTGAAATAGAACCTCACAGTGACTGCAAAAAATGGATTTGATAGGTGTATATTATGAGGATGGAGCACAATCAGACAGAGTTTCAATCAATTCTTTGTAGGGTAACTATTAGCCATAACCAACTTGTGAACTTTCGTCAGTACTGATTTCAGATTCAATTAAAACAAAATTGTTGACAACTTTAATCTTTTCTCTACTTATAAAGACTAGCAGCCAGGAAATTAAAAGACGTATTGCAATGGGAAAGTCTGTGGTTAGAGACATCTCTAAAGTACCGAAGAGCAACGATTTCAGCCTGGAGACAAAGGTGCACCTGAGAGAGGTCATGGTCTTTGCAATCACTTGCTATGCATCAGAGAGCTGGTCAGTTACTAGGGATGATAGAAGGAAAATTGATGCCTTTGAGCTGTGGTGTTGGAGAAGAGTATTGAATATACTATGGACTGTTTTGAGAACGAACAAGTTCATTCTGGAGAGGGTTAAACCAGGCTCCTTCCTGAAGGCAAGAATTCTAAAGCTTTGTCTGACATAACTTCAAACATGTTGCAAGGAGGGACCAGTCCTTGGAGAGGGATGTCATGTTTGGGAGGATGGAGGGACAGTACAGGAGATGAAGACCCTCTATGAGATGGACTGCTTCAGTGACTGGGGTAATGGAGGTAGGTGTGTCAGAGACAGTAAGATTGGCACAGGATAGAGCAGAGTTTAGAGCTATTTGTACACAGGGTCGCTATGAGTCCCAGGCAACTCAACAACACAGAACAACAGCAACAACAACTTATAGAGATATTCCTTATTGTTTCAGTTGTGAGGATTTTTTGTTTTTTGATGTTGAAATGTATTGAAAAGTATAGTCTTTGAATAACAAAAATATTGCAGATTGTTGTTATTGTTTTTATGTGCCATCAAGTTGCTTGCAACTCATAGTGACCTTATGTACAACATCCCTGAAATCTGCTCTATCTTGTGCCAACTTGACTGTCTCCAACACACCTACCCTCATTACTCCAATCACTATATCAGTACATCTCATCAATGGTCTCCCTCTCTTCCTCCACCCCTCTGCCTTTTCAAGCATCATATCCCTTTCCAAGAACTGGTCCCTCCTTTCAACGTACCCAAAATGAAGCCTCAAAATCCTTGCCTCCAAGGAGAATCCTGGCTTAACCCTCTCTAGGATGAACCAGTTTGTTCTCCTGATAGTCCATGGCATATTAAACACTCTTCTCCAGTACCAAAGCTAAAAGGCATCAATTCTCCTTCTATCATCCCTAGTCATTGCACATAGAAAGCAATTGTGAAGACTATGCTATATCCTAGATCAGGCGCATCTTAGTCTCCAGACTGACATTGTTGCCCTTCAATACTCTGGAGAGGTCCTTGACAGCTGACTTTCTCAATGCAATTTGTCTCTTGATTTCCTGGCTGCTGGTACCAACAGTGTTGATTGTGGAGCCAGGCAAACTAAACTGTTAGCAACCTCTATCTCTTTACCATTCTTCATGATGCTGTTAATTGGCCTAGTGATGAGAATCTTTGTTTTCTGGATGTTGAGCTTCAATCCATATTAAAGGCTGTACTCCTTGCTCTTCTGCAACAAGTGCTTCAGGTCCTCCTCAGTTTCAGCAAGCAGGGTTGTGTCATCCGCATAACGCAGATTGTTGATAAATCGTCCACCAATCTTG
>NW_006399849.1:9653292-9670296 GCF_000299155.1 Elephantulus edwardii | reverse complement strand
ATTATAGCAACTCGAGGTTTGAATTTGTTCTTCAGTTCCTTGAGCTTAAGATATGCTGAGCGAGTTCGGTCCTTTTGATTTTCTGACTCCAACTCCTTGCACATTTCATTGTAGTATTTTGCTTTGTCATCCCGTGCTGCCTTTTGAAATCTTCTATTCAACTCTTTAGTATCTTGAATTCTTCCCTGTGCTTTGAGGAAAAGATAATTTCTTCAACAAATGGTTCTTGCAAAACTAAATGTACATTTGCAGAAAAAAATGAAACAAGACCTATACTCCATACTATTTTACAACACTAACTAAAGGTGGATGAATGATCTAGGAGGGGCACATAAAATAATAAAAATCATTAGAGGAAACATTAGAAACAAATTCAGGAGCACTAATCTGTAGCATTCATGTAGAGAGCAAAATGTTATTACAAAGAAAAAGGAGTAAAGATAAAACAGAGAAGAGACTCTGAAAATTGCACTGAAGCATGGGGACGCCAAACCAAAGGGGATACATGCTGAAGTAAAAGACTTGAACAGAAGCTTTCAAAGAGCCATTTGGGAAGACAAAGCAGAGTTGTTATTTGTAGTTGACTTGTCTGTGACTCATAGCGACCCTATGAACAACAAGTAAAGTATTATAATGGAATTTACTGCGACGGGAAAGTCTGCTGTTAGGGATCTCTCCAAAGTACTTCAGAGCAATGGTGTGTCTCTGGAGACTAAGGTGTATCTGATACAGGCCATGGTCTTTGCAATCACTTGTTATGCATCAGAGAGTTGGACAATGACTAGAGAGTTGGACAATGACTAGAGAGTTGGACAATGACTAGAGAGTTGGACAATGACTAGGGAGGATAGAAGAATTGATGCCTTTGAGCTGTGGTGCTGGAGGAGAGTATTGAATATACTACCAAGAAAACAAACAGGTTCATCCTGGAGAGGGTTAAACCAGGCTACTCCTTGGAGGCAAGGATTCTGGGGCTTCATCTGACATACTTTGGACATGTTGTAAGGACGGACATGTCCTTGGAGACGGACATCATGCTTTGGAGGGTGGAGGGACAGCGCAGGAGGGGAAGACCCTCTCTGAGGTCGATTGATTCAGTGACTGGGATAATCAGGATGGGTGTGTCAGAGGCAGTGAGATTGGCACAGGATAGAGTAGGGTTTAGGGGTGTTGTACATAGGGTCACTATGAGTCGCAAGCGACTGGATGGCACATAACAACAACTACAGAGAGCAGGAATTGCAGAATAAAAGGGGGGGGGAGCCCTCACTGTGCATTTCTTAAGCTGAGAGAACTGACAAACAATTTAAAACTTGAATTTAATGACCCAGAAAGCATCAAAAGAAAATGGAGGGAATACATAGAGTCACGCTACCAAAAAAGAACTGATTGACACTGATAATTTCAGGACATACCATATGAGCAGAAGCCAATAGCAATGAAGGAGGGAGTGGAAGCTGCATTGAAGGCCCTGGCAAAAAATAAGACAACAGGAATTGATGGAATACCAATTGACTTGTTTAGATGAACAGATACAGCCTTGGATGCGTTCCCTGTCTATGCAAGACAGTCATCTGGCCAAAAGATGGAAAAAGGTCCATATTTGTTGCCATTCTCAAGAAAGGTGATCCAATAGAATATCAAAATTATTAAACACCCCAACCAACACATATGTCTTCGTTAAGTCAGATAGGAGTTTGGCTTTGAAATGAGATGGTGTTACTGATGAGGACTTGGAGGAAAACTGAGGACCAAAGAGAGGATAAAATAGCGCGTGCGCACACGCACACACATACACCCCATAAAACAAGCTATCAAACACTATAATTATTATCAAATGCAAGCAAAATGCTGCTGAAGATTAAAAAATAGCTGGAACAGTACATAGGTAGGGAACTGGCAGACGTTCAAGAAGGATTTAGAATAGGCTATGGCACTAGGGATACTATTGCTGATGTCAAATAGATCCTGGCTGAATGTAGAAAATACCATAAAAATGTCTATTTGACTTTATTGACTATATGCAAAGGCATTTAACTATGACAAGTTATGGCTGATATGACCTATCCCTCCTTACAACATATGGTCACACAGAATCTGTGCCAGGACCAGGAAGCTGTTGTCTGAACAGAGCATGGTAACACTGCATGATTTAAAATTAAGAAGGCAATGTGTCGGGATTGTGTTCTCTCTCTCTATACTTATCCAATCTGTATGCTGAGATAATTATTCAAGAGTATGCAAATGTATTATTCTTGTTGCAGAAAATCAAGGAATGCAGCCTTCGATATGGATTGCATCTCAATGTCAAGAAACCAAAAATTCTTACCACTGGACCAATAGAAAACATCATGGTGGATGGAGAAGACATTGAAATGGTCAACAACTATGTTTTACTTAGATCCACAATTAACAGCCTTGATATCAATAATCTGGAAATCAGGAGATGTATTGCTTTGGCAAAGTTTGTAGTTATGGAACCTGTCCAAATTATTGAGGAGTAATGATGTCAGTTTGATGATTAAGGTGCATCTAATTCAGGACGTGGTTTTTCTTATAATTTACTATGCATTTGAGAGCTGGACAACTAACAGGGTTGACAGAAGAATTTATGCCTTTGAATTTTGGTGTTCGAGAAGAGCAATGAACAGCGTATGGACTGCCAAAAAAAAAGTCTCGGAGAGGGTATAGTGGGTGTGCTTTTTGGAGGCAAGGATGTTGAGGGTTTGCTCAGGTGAATTGACATGATAACTGTCGCAATGGGCTCTAATGCGTCAGGAAGTGTGGAAATGGCACAGAATAGGACAGGATTCAGGTCCACTGTTCATAGGGTCACTATGAGTAGTACTGGACTTAAAGGCACCTAACAAGAACAACAATTCATAACATTGAAGCTCAATATCAAGAAGACAAAGATTCTCACCAATGGACCGAATGGCAGCATCATGATAAATAGAGAAGATTGATGTTAACAATTTCAGCTTGCTCAACTCCACAGTCAACCCTCTTGACACTAAAAGTCAGGAAATTAAAGACAAACTGCATTGATGACATCTGCTGTCATCTGCTGTCAAAGTAATGATGTCTGTCTAGAGATTAAGGTGTACCTGATCCAGGCTGTGGTCTTCACAATTACTTGATATACACCAGAGAACTGTACAATGACTAAGGGTGACAGAAGAATTGATGCCTTTGATTTGTGGTGCTGGAGAAGTCTTCAACACACCATGGACTACTAAGAAAACAAACAGGTCCATTCCGGAAAAAACAAAGCTAGGTATCTTCTTGGAGGCAAGGATTTTGAAGTTCTGTCTCATGTACCTTGGGCACATGGCCAGGAGGGACCAGTCCTTGGAGAAGGACATCTTGCTTTAAAGGATGGATGGATATTGCAGGAAAGGGAGACCATAGATGAGATTAATTGACACAATAACTGCAGTTATTGGTATAGGTGTATCACAGTCAGTGCAATTATCTTATGATATAGTAGAATTCAGAGCTATTGTACATAAGGTTACCATGCGTCAAAGGTGACCTGATAGCACACAACAACATCAACAACAATCTATGACATAAAAAAGCTATCAAATATAACAAAATTCCAGAATCATGAAGGGATAGAGTAGTGAATGGGACCATTTAGAATCAAATGTGCGGAAAATTTCAAAAGACTCTTCACCAAAGGAGATATCCAGATGTCCAATAAATGCATGAAGAAATATTCAAGATCATTAGCAATTGTCATTGTATGCCTTCGAGTAGGAACTGACACATAGCTGATTCTAGTGGATTTTCAGAGACAGTTTAATCACACAGAAAGGGATTGTGCATCTTTCTCCCACAGAGCAGCTACTGGATGCAAATAAAGCAAGAATGAGGTATCACCTCATCCTAGCAACAGTAACACAGTTCAGTAAGTTAGTGAACAACCGATGTTGGAGATGGTGTAGAAAGATTTGAACTTCATGTAATGCTGGTAGAATATACAATATAGTCACCATGGAAAGCAGTTTGGTGTTTCTTTAAATTGCTGACAATGGAAACACTATTTGATCCAGCCTTTACACTTCTAGGTATAAAGCCTAAAGAAATAGGACCTGCAACAAGAACAGATATTTGCATACTAATATCATATATAAGCAAAATTATTCTGAATATTATCCAAAAATGTCTGGAACAGCACATCAACAGAGAACTTCCAGAAATGTAGGCTGGGTTTAGAAGAGGTTATGGTACAAGGGATATTGTAGCTAATGTCAAATGGATCTTGTCTGAAAGCAGGGAGTACCAGAAGAATGTGTATCTGTGTTTCATTGACTATTCAAAGGCATTTGACTATGTGGACCACAACAAACTGTGGCTGACTCTGAGAAGAATAGGAATCCCAGAACACTTGATCGTGCTTATGTAAAACATATACTTGGACCAGGAGACAGTCGTCAGAACAGAGCAAGGAAGCACTGCATGGTTCAAAATCGGGAAGGGTGTATGCCAGGGATGTGTCCTATCTGTATATGTTTTAAATCTATATTGTTGTTGTTGCTACTTACCATCAAGTCACCTGCAACTCATATACAACAGCCCTAAACACTGCTCTATCCTGTGACGATCTTATTGTCTACAACACATCATTACCCCAGTTACTAAATCAATCCACCTCATCAAGGGTCTTCCTCTCCTGTGCTGTCCCTCCACCCTCCCCAGCATGACTTCCCTATCCAAGAACTGATCCCGCCTTACAATATGTCCAAAGTATGTCAGATGGAGCTTCATAATCCCCATCTACAGGGAAAAGGCTGGCTTCACCCTCTGCAGGACAAATGTGTTTGTTCTCCTAAAAGTCGATGGTATAACCATTACTCTTCTCCAGCACCACAGCCCAAAGGTATCAATTTACCTTCTATCATCCCCAGTCATTGTCCAGCTTTCTGATGCATAGCAAATAATTGCAAAGACCGTGGCTTGTATCAGGTGCACCTTAGTCTCCAGACTGACATTGTTGCTCTGTATCACCTTGGAGAGGTGTCTACGCAGAACAGATTACCCAGGAGGCTGGTTCTGTGAGGAGAAATGTGGCATCAGGATTGGAGGAAGATTCATCAACAATCTTCATTATGCAGATAACACAACTCTGCTTGCTGTAAGTGAGGAGAACCTGAAGCGCTTGCTGCAAAAGATCAACAACTGAAGCCTTCAATATGGATTCAAGCTCAACATCAAGAAAACAAAGATTCTCCCCACTGGGCCGATTAGCAGCATCATGATGGATGGTGAAGAGATTGAGATTGTAAACAGCTTTAGTTTGCTTGGTTCCACAGTCAACACTGTTGGCAGCAACAGCCAGGAAATTAAAGACGTATTGCATTGGGAAAGTCTGCTGTCAGAGACCTATCCAAAGTACTGAAAAGCAATAATGTCAGGCTGGGTACTAAGGTGCACCTGATACAGACCTTGGTCTTTGCATTCACTTGATATGCATCAGAGAGCTGGACAATTACTAGGGATGATAGAAGAAGAATTGATGCCTTTGAGCTGTGGTTTTAGAGAAGAGTGTTGAATATACCATGGACTGCTAAAAGAAGGAACAGGTTCATTCTGGAGAGGGTTAAACCAGGCTGATCCTTGGATGCAAGGATTTTGAAGCTTCATCTGACATACTTTGGCTCTATTGTAAGGTGAGATGAGTCCTTGGAGAGAGACGTCATGCTTTGGAGGATGGAGAAACAATACAGGAAAGGAAGACTCTCGATGCGATAGATTGATTCAGTCACTAGGGTAATGGGGGTAGGTGTGTCGGAGACCAATTGGCACAGGATAGAGTGATTTTGGGGCTATTGTACACAGGGTCGTTACGAGTCACAGGTGACACAACAGTACATAATAACAACATTTGTTAGAGCATTATGCACAACAGCAGAGAGATGCAAAAACCAAAAATGTCCATCAAAGAATAAATGGATAGAGAAACTATAGTACATTCACAAGATGGAATACTTTGCAACATTATAAAACAATGACAGCTTCACATATCATTATATAGTATATGAGTGACTCTAGAAAACATCATTTTGAATAAAATGAAGCAGTCAGAAAAGTATAAGTAAGGCCACTATTACAAAAGGCCAAAGAATGATTTCTACACAGAAAGAATAACTCTAGTATGGTTAGTTGGCAGGGGAACAGAGAGAGCAGAAAATGAAATAATAGATAATAATTACTAATATATGGAGCTCTGGTGCCATAGTGAAGAGAAGCTGCACTGCAAGCTCAAAGTCATGTGGTTCAAATGCACCAGCTTTTCCGTGGGAGAAGGATGGGTAATCTCCTCTGGTGAGATTAACTGCCTCTGAAAACCTGCTGTAGGGTCAGCTTTGGGTTGGATCTGATTTGATGCTACACAACAACAATAGCAACCACCACCACCACCATTTACTAATATGGATGAAGGAAAAGATAGTATGTAATGAATGGACCATCCAACACAGTGGGATTTGTAATTAATGTCATGGAACAAAATGTACATGGAAGATTGAAGGAACAACATGCTTTAGTGACTTTCATCCGAATAACATTTAAAAAAAATCCTCTAGGAATTCAGTTCTCTGCATGCATCAGTTAGTTGTTAGTCCAAAGGGACTTGATGGCAATAACAACAGAAATTACTTAGAGGCATTACTAATTCAGTGTCAGAATCCTTGCTTTCCACATGGTATTCCAAACCAAACCAAAGTCACTAACCTTGAGTCAGTTCCAAGTCATGACAACTTCCTGTCAGATTTCCAAGCTTATAGAACTGTGGAGGCAGAATCTGTTTCTCTTTTTTCTGAGATGGATGGTGGTTTTGAACCACTATCCTTTCAGTTAGCAATCAAATGCTTGATGTAGAACACAACCATGGCTCCATGCTATAGACCTGGATTTTTATTTCCAGTCACTGCAGTGTAGTTCACAGGGAACTGCACTGCTAACCTAGAAGGCGGTGCCTCTCTGGAGGTTCAAATCCACCAGCAGCTCCGAGAGAGAAAGATAGACAATCTCCTTCATGTTATTTAAAGCCTCAGAAAACTCACTGGAAGGTCAGCTATGAGTTGGTTCAGACTTGACAGCAAAGAATTAGAGGTTTGTTACCTCTAACTACCAGCATCATGTATCTTAAGAATTCTTTCAGATCTCACTGGGCTGAGTAATTTATGTATGTTAAATAACTGACATTCATAAAAACAATACTTTTACATTCTGTGATATTTAATCTTATTAGCAAAGGAGAAAAGCTATATATTTTTGAAAAGATGTTGTCAATCACTAATATAATGTTCTTATAATTAAAGAGTTAGTCATCAGTCACCTGGAAAATACAGTTTCCTAGCAGACTACATGTCCACCTCAGTTGAATAATGACAATGCACTAACATTGGTTACAATAATACATGAAAAATATTTTCAAAACTCTCTATGAATATTAATATTCATATCCAAGTGAATTTTATATTCTATTGTTCCATCAAAGATTTATTCTTCACTCTGAAACTGGATTATTATATGTTTAATTCTCTAAGAGATGTCATGACTACATTTTAAATAGCTGATGTATATTTCATAACATTCTATGTGTTTTGGGAGATACATAGTCCTTTACATCAAATGATGCTCAACATCTGTTTAAATAAGTGTGGAAAGTATCTCAAAATTCTTGTGAAGCATAATTATATGCTGTATAAATCTCTTCTAATCAAAATGTAATCAGAGAGAATTATTATTTTGAGCAGAGAAATGGGAAAGGAAGATGGCAATTAGATAATTGGTAATCTAAATGTGATATTAAAGTTCAGAAGAAACAAAAAAGTTACTCATTTACTATTAAGTAAAGAGAGGCTCCAGATTTTTCATTTGAAGAAGAAAGTATGAAATATGTAATATGAAAGTCTGAAACAATATATTTTAAATTAATACATGTGAAAAGGACATTCAAGCAGATTGACAGTATTAAAGTTGTTGTATTTGGCCACTGTATATTTGAATCTTCTTAGTTTTGGGGAATTGTCAACTCTAGGTTTAGGAAGCTTCATGCTCTTTTGCTATAGAAGCTAAGTGCCTTCTTTCTGGACTTGAAATTATGAGTTAGAGACACAAAGCAGAGGGGATTAGGATGATGACAAGGAGATTGGGCATAGTTCAATTGAGTTCTGATGTTGGTGGTGCAGATTGTAGCACTCAGTATTTAGTGTAGATAGCAGAAACTTATGAGGTATTGTTTTAGTATGTTTTATTTTCTTTAGAATGATATTATTGTTATTTTTGTTGTGTTGTTGTTTTTGCTATTAGGTGCTGTTGTGTTGAGTAGACCCATGGTGATCCTATGAACAGCCAACATGAATCCTGCCCTCTCCTCTTCTGTGCTCATCATCTCAGGCACCAGAGATCATTGCAGAAGTCAATGTCAATCCATTTCATTGGGGGTCTTCCTCTCCTGCACTCACCATCTACCTTTCCAAGCATGATGTCCTATGCCAAGCAATAACTTTCTTGGCTACAGGTCCAAAGAATGAAAGACAAAGTTTTGTCACTCTTTCTTCAAAGGAGCCCTCTGGTCACACAAGGGTTGAGCTCACTCAGTATTTCTTAAGATGAAGGAACTGAAGAACAAACTCAATCCCTGAGTTGCAATACTTAAGGATGCTATGATCAGCATATTGAATGACCTGGGAAACATTAAAAGAAGATGGAAGGAGTACACAGTCACTGAACCAAAAAGAGCTGGCTGACACAAAAGTATTTCATGAAACAGCTTATGTTCAAGAGGCAATAGTGATGAAGGAGGAAGTTTAAGCTGCTCTGAAGGAAATGACAAAAAGCAAGGCTCTAGGAACTGATGAAATACCAATTGTCATATTTCAATAAACAGATGCAATCTGGATGTGCTCACCAGACTGTGCCAAGAAATCTGAAAGACAGCCACCTGGCCAACAGACTGGAAGAGATCCATATTTACTCCCATTAAAAAAAAAGGTAATTCAACAAAAGAATGGAAATTAGCAAAGATTATCAAACCCAGAAATATAAGCTGGGTTTATAAGATGCCATGGCACTTAGGACATCATTGCCAATGTCAGATAGATCTTGACCAAAAGCAGAGAGTACCAGAAGAATGTCTAACTGTGTTTCATTGTCTATACAAAGGCCTTTGACTTGTGGGACACTACAAATTGTGGCTAACCTTGAGAAGAATAGGAATCACAGAAGACCTGATTGTGCTCAAGGGAAGCCTATACGTGGATCAGAATGCACTCATCAGAACAGAGGAAAGAAATAGTGCATGGTTCAAAATTAGGAATGGAGTGTGTCAGGGATGCTTTTCATTCCATACTTTTCAAACTAGATGGCACATAACACAACAACAACAACAAGGCAAAAGGGATAATTCAGGGGGCTGGACTTTTAGAGACATCAAATGTTGTGACATCAACATTTGACTCATTATCAACCTGCATTATGCAGATGATACAATAATTCTTGCTGAAACTGAGGAGGGCCTGAAGCATTTGCTGTAGAAGATCAAGGACTATAGTCTGCATATGGATTTAAGTTCAACATCAAGAAAATAAAGATTTCCACCACTGAGTCTATTGGTAGCATCATGATAAATGGAGAAGAGGTTGAAGTTGTTAACAGTTTCAACTTGCTTCGCTCCATAATCAATACTCTTGGCACCAGCAGCCAGGAAATAAAAAGATGAATTGCATTAGGAAAATCTGCTGTCAGGGACCTCTCTAAAGTGCTGGAGAGCAAAGATGTCAGTCTAGAGACTAAGGTGCTCCTGATTCAGGTCATGATCTTCACAATTACTTGCTATACACCAGAGAATTATGACCAAGGACGACAGATGAGGAGTTTATGCTTTTGAGTTGTGGTGCTGAAAAATATAATTGAACATATCCTAGACTGTCAAGAGGACTAACAAGTCTGTCCTTGAGAGGGTAAAACCAAGATGCTCCTTGAAGGCAAAAATTTTGAGACTGTCTTACATACTTTGGGCATATGCACAATAAGGACTATGCTAAGAAAAGTGGAGGGACACCGCAGGAAAGGAAGACCCTGATGAGATGGATTGACACAGTTACTGGGGTAATGAAGTTTGTCAGAGACACAGAGATTGGCAGGGTTTAGAGCTATCATACATAGAGTTGCTAAGGGTTATAGTCAACTCTATGACACATAATAACAACATCTGTTATTTTGGCAGTTGATGGAATATTCAGTACTCTTTTCCAGCACCACAACTCAAAGCATAATCCATCTGTCATCCTTATTTATTGTCCAGCTTTCTTATGCACAGCAGGTTATTTAGAAGAGCTTAATCGGTTGCACCTTAGTCTTCAAACTGAAATCATTACTCTTCACTATTTTGGAGATCATTACAAAGATGGAGGAGAAAGAAAAAGGCAAAATAGATGTCAGAAGAAACTATGAAAATTGCATTAGCGTGACAACAATCCAAAACAAATGGAAGGAAAGCCCACATAAAATAGTTGAAAAGAAGATTTCAAAGAGCTGCTCAAAAGGACAAAGCAAAATATTATAATGAAATGTGTAAAGAACTGAAGTAAAAAAATAATAAGAAACAAACCCACTCAGTATTTCTCAAGCTGTTAAGAACATAACTAATTAAATAAATAAATAAATAAACAAATTCACATCTATAGTTAACAATACTGAAAGATGCTATGGACATAATATTAAATGATCCAGGAAGCATCAAAAGAAGATGTGGGTGGGGTAAAGTAAATAGGAAAGATCTTTTGTGGAAAACAATATTGTCAAACTTTGTAAATAAATCAACGTAATATAAAAAAGGGTATCATCCTGGAAAGGGTTAAACTGGGCGTCTCCTTGGAGGTAAGGATTCTGAGGCTCTGTCTAACATACTTTGGACATGTTGTAAGGAAGAGGGACATCATGCTTGGGAGGGTGGAGGGACAACGCAGGAGAGGAAGGCCCTCTATGAGGTGGATTGATTCAGTGACTGGGGTAATTGGGATGGGAGTGTCAGAGACAGTGCGATTGGCACAGAACAGAGCAGAGTTTAGGGCTGTTGTACATAGGGTCGCTATGAGTCCCAAACGACTTGATGGCACATAACAACAACAATATAAAAATGTTTTAAAAATTTTTAAAAAGAAGATGGAAAGAATAAATAGAATCACTGTACAAAAAAGAACTGGTTGACACCGAAAAATTTCAGGAAGTACCATATGAGTAAGAGCCAATGGTGATGAAATTAGCTGTTTTTGTTAGGTGCTATCAAAGTGACTTCGATTCATAGCAACCCTATGAACCATTGTTCTGAATCCTGCCCTATCCTGTGCCATCCTGACCATCTCTGACATACTCATGTCCACTGTTGGAATCAGTGTCAGTCCATACCTTTCCAAGCATGGTGTCCTTTTCAAAGGACTCTCCCTAGCTAACAACATATCCAAAGTATATGAGATTAAGTCTTACTATCCTTGCCTCCAAGGAGTGCCCTGTCTGCACCTTTTCCAAGACATATTTGGTCCCAACTGACGATGACCTTATGTATAATGTAATAAATGTTGTCTGTTCTATGTAAATTTCTTGATCAACTGCAAATTGAACCCTTGTATCCTTGGGATTTTCACTGGCTGATTTTTTTTTCCAAATTTTTTTATATTGATTTACATACAAAGTTTGTATTGTGTTTCACACTACCCTCCACTTACACTGTGTTTAATACAATCATTCCAATTCATTGTTGTTATTATATGCTTTCAGTCACCTGTGACTCATAGTAACCCTTTGTACAACAGCCTTAAAACCTGCTCTATCATGTGCCAATCTGATTGTCTCTGACACACCTACCCTCATTACTCCAGTCTCTGAATCAATTCATCTTATCGAGGGTCTTCCTCTCCTGTGCTGTCCCTCCACCCTCCCAAGCATGATGTCCCTCTCCAAGGACTGGCCCTTCCTTGCAACATGCCCAAAATAGGTCAGATGAAGCTTCAGAATCCATGCCTCCAAGGATCAGCCTGGCCTCTCACTTTCTTCACAACGAAGCTGTTTGTTTTCTTAGCAGCCCATGGTATATTCAATACACTTCTACAGCCCCACAGCTCAAAGGCATCAATTCTCCTTCTATCCCCCCTAGTCATTGTCCAGCTCTCTGACACATAAATAATTGCAAAAGCTATGGCCTGGATCAGGCACACCTTAGCCTCCAGACTGACATTGTTGCTCTTCAGTACTTTTCAGAGGTCTCTGACAGCAGACTTTCCCATCACAATTCATCTTTTAATTTTCTGACTGCTGGTTCAAAGAGTGTCCCATTCATTATGTTTTATAAAATTAATCACCTTTGAACTATGCCTATCACTACTCTGTCTTTCCAGATTCTCAATGTATCTTTCCCATTTCCTTTACCCCTGTCACCCACCAAATTGTGTGACTCTGAGATTTCCTCCTTGCTCATCCTCACCCTTCCGTTCCCACCCCTCCCCCCCTTGGATTCTTATATACATTTTACTAATTATCCTTCTGTTTTAGTGATAATGGTCACATGCAGTATTTATCCTTATGAGACGGGGTTAGTTTACTCAGCCAAATGTCCTCCAGTGTCTCCTAAATGATGTAGCAATTTTCAAAATAATTGCTCCTGAATGCTGCATATTATTCCATCAAGTGAATGTACCACAATTTCTCAATCCATTCAATTGTGGTAGGACATCTTGGATTTTTCTATGTTCTTGTGGTTTACTGGTTGATTTTTTTATCTTTTAAATTTTTATTAATTTATTTATATTTTTATAAGCTCTTGGAAGAAGATCATCCAAGCTTTTCTTCCTCTACTGTCTTTGAAAATTCTGATGAAATCTGTGAAGCATTAGAGTGATGCAAACCTCTACTGACAGACAAGTAAGTGGTGGCTGTGCCTGAGGTCTGATGGTCAGGAATTGAGTCTAGGTCTCCTACATGGAAAGGGCGAATTTTGCCACTAAGTTCTCAATGCACTCATGGTGCTTACATAAAACCACAATATTATCTTTTTGTGAGTCAATTTTATGCTTAAATCAGCAGAGTTAGCCTCTCGTAAGACATCAAAAGAGCAATCAAAGCTGAACTCTTCAGTCTTTCTAAAACAATTTTTAAAAAGGAAAAAGAAACCAAATTTACTGTCCTTGAGTATAATTCGGGATCTCTGGAAGATGCTACATCTCCCTCTGACCTGCTCATTGTCATATTCTATAAGCAGTGGGATAACAATTATTAAGTGCTGATAAAGTTATCAACAGAAAGAAAAGTTAGTTGATACGTATGGCATACAGATAAATATAAGTTGACATGTATGGAGCTATATTATAGATCTAATGCCTTCTTGATCTTATATTCTATATTCTTTGCCCTGATCTAATAACTTTCATTTCTAAAGACTCTAATCCACTGCTTGTTAGTACCTCCATAGGGTTGCTATAGTTGGTTATGAGTAATTTTTTCCACTATAGGTAGGTCTTTAAAAGCTTCGTTTTCCATTCATATTCTTCCCATATTATCGTTGAACTACAGTCACTGTACTTCCCATAGACTATTAAGATCTGCCAAAACTGCAATCATTTCACCCTAGGCTAATATTTACAACAAAGGAAGCTCAAAATTGATTTCTCAATCTTTAATTTAATAAAATACTATTTGTGTTTCTTTGTGAAAGCATTCTCTCCAAGAATTCAAATATCTTTTGGCTAGTAGAACCAAAAGTAGCAGAAATGTGTTGTTACATGCTGACAGTTTGGCTTAGAAGAGGAGCAATCTTGGGCAAATCAGAATGAAACCCTTTCTAATCTTGTGCCATACTCATAACCTCTGCTGTTCTCAGACCCATCATTCCATCTGCATTAAACATCTTCCTCTCTTTTGCTGACTCTGCTTTTTCAAACATGGTGTTCTTCTCTAGTGATAAGTCCCTCCTGATAATGTTCCCAAAGTAAGAGAATGTCTCACTCTTCTTGCTTCTAAGGAGTACTCTGCACTTTTTCCAAAACAGGTATGTTTCTTCTTTTGGAACTCATAGTATATTCAATATTCTTTGCCAGCGCTAGCATTTAAAGATATCAGTTATTCTTTTTTTTTAATATCCACTGTATAACTTTCATAAATATAAAGCATTAGAGAACATGATGTCTGGAATCAGGCAATCTTCAGTCTTTAACATTCTTTGCACTTCATCACTTTGAAGAATTCCCTGGAGAGTAGATTTGCCCAATGCAATATATCATTGTTTCTAGTTAATGTGGGTGTTTGGAGATGCAAGTAAAACAAAATATTTGAAATCTTTTCTTATCCATTAACCACGATGTTGCTAATTTGTCTAGTCATGAAGATTTGTGTTTTCTTGCTGTTGGAGGTATAATCCATACGGAAGAAAGTGATACTGTGAACTTCATCAAGTAGTACTTCAAGTACTCATTTGCTGTGCACAAGGTTCTTTAAGGTGCTTATTTGGTAAATAGAAATGAGAGGACCCAGCCTTACTGTCACTTACTGGTTTCTGGATCATTATAATGAACAAAAACCACTTTACATTCATCAGAACTTGTGCCACCTCCTGTATGGTAGTACTGCAATTTTTAAGGCATTTTCTTTTAACTCATGCTGTAATTAATAGACTATTCTGTAATTCTACAAATCCAATTGTTTCTGAGAGATTGTTATGGGTTTATAAGATCAAGTATAGCTCTAATTCCTATGGATCTTAATTTAATTTCATTTACTATAAAGTGAATTCTTTAAGAAAGAGTGATGCTTTATAGCATTCAACTGTTTAGGTAAACTTTGGAAAATGGCAATGGCAGAAGAATGGTGGGAAGTGTAAGGAAATCAATATCTATTGCAATAAAGACAATTTTTGCCTTGTTGATAGTTACAGAAATCTAAAATAATCAACCTATCACCAAGTGACTGCCTTTTCTTCAAGACATAGTGCCATTTCAGAGATCCAAGACGGTGATTGTTGTTGTTAGGTGTTGTTGAGTCAAGTTTGACCCATAACGACCCTATGAATAGTGAATCTAAACCCTGTCCCATCCTATGACTTCCTCATACTTCCTGACACACAAGAGCCCATTGCGGCAGCCACCATGTTAATCCACCTGCTTGAGGATCTTCCTTTCCTTCACTGACTCTCCACCCTTCCCAGCATCATGTTCTTTTCCAAGGAATAGCCCCTCATAGCAACATGCCTAAAGTATGTGAAGTGAGGCCTCATTATTCTTGCCTCCAAAGAGCACTCCGGCTGCACTCTCTCCAAGACATAACTGTTTGGTCTCTTGGCCATCCATAGGGTGTTCAGTGCTCTTCTCCAACACCACAGCTCAAAGGCATCAATTATTTTTCCGTCATTTTTATTCACTGTCCAGCTCTCAGATGGATAGCAAATGATCAGAAAGACTATTGCCTGAATCAGATGCACCTTAGCCCTCAAACTAACATCATTACCCCTCAGTAATTTGGAGTGACTCTGAAGTGCATATTTTCCCAGTGTAATGATCCAAGGTTACTGTGATAAAGTATGTTGTTGTGTGCCATTGTGTCAGTCCCAATCCATAGAAGACTCAATTGCCCCATTATCTCATAAACTATCATAAGTATAGGAGCAGATCACCAAATCTTTTCTTCTGTAGCATTTCAGGTAGGTTTGGACCACAACATTCTGGTTAACAGCCAAACATTTAACTATTTCAGTACTGATATACCTTTTAAAGTGTGATTATTGTTGTTATGTACTGTCAATTGGATTATAACTCACAGTGACTCCATGAACAGTGGATCTGAATACCTGCTCTGTGCTGTGCCGTTCACACTATCTCAGACACACTTAAACCCCTTGTTACAGTCATGTGTCAATCCATCTTGTTGAGAGTCTTCCTTTTTTATGCTGAAAGGAAGAGGAACAGTGTTAAGCAGACACTAGCGATTGAGACGTGGAATTTGAGAACCGTAAATGTAGGAAAATTAGATATTGTTATGGAAGAAATGGAACACATAAATATTGATATAATAGGCATTGGCAAGATGAGATGGACTGGCATGGGGCGTTTTTGAGTTGGATGATCATATGATATATTACTCTGGAGATGAAAAGGTGAGAAAAAATGGAATTGCTTTCATAGTTAAGAAAGTCATTGCTAGATCCATCTTGAAGTAAAATATTGTGACAGGATAATATCCATAAACATACAAGGAAGTCCAGTGAATACCACAATCATACAAATATATGCACCAACAGCCAGAGCCAAGGAAGAAGATATAGAAGATTTTTACCAACTTTTACAATTAGAGATCAATTGAACATGCAATCAAGATGCATTGATAATAATGGGTGATTGGAATGCAAAAGTTGGGAACAGAGAAGAAGATTCAGTAGTTGGAAAACATGGACTCGGTGACAGAAATGGAGCTGGAGAGAGGATGATTGAATTTTGCCCAATCAATGACTTATTTGTAGCAAATACATTTTTTTAAGAGACATAAACACAGGTTATATACATGAAGTTCACCTGATGGTATTCATAGGAATCAGATCGATTACATCTGCGGAAAGAACCACGGGAGAAGCTCAATATCAGCTGTGAAATCTCGGCCAGGAGCTGATTGTGGACCAACTTCTCACATACAAGTTCAAGCTGAAGTTGAGGAAAATTATACCAAATCCATGTCAACCAAAATATGACTTTGAGTCTATCCCACCTTAATTTCAGAACCACCTCAGGAACAAGTTTGAGGCCTTGAACACTAATGAGCGAAGACCAGAGGAGTTGTGGGAGGATATCAAGAGTATCCTCCAGGAAGAGTGCAAATGGTCATTGCAAAGACAGAAGAGGAAGAGAAGACCAAAACGGATGTCAGAAGAGACTCTGAAAATTGCACTGGAGCGCAGAGAAGCCAAAGCACAAGGAAGAATTCAAGATACTAAAGAGTTGAATAGAAGATTTCAAA
>NW_006399849.1:9614802-9652242 GCF_000299155.1 Elephantulus edwardii | reverse complement strand
CTCAATGTCAAGAAGACAAAGATTCTCACCACTGGACCAATTGGCAGCATCAGGATGGATGGTGAAGAGATTGAGATTGTACACAGCTTTAGTTTGCTTGACTCCACAGTCAACACTCTTGGCATCAGTAGCCAGAGAATTAAAACGCTCATTTCAATGGGACTTGTTAGGGACCTCTCCAAAGTAGTGAAGAGCAATGGTGTCTCTCAGGAGACTAAAGTGTGTCTGATACAGGCTATGGTTTGTGCAATCACTTGTTATGCATCAGAGAGTTGGACAATGACCAAGAAGTATAGAAGGAGAATTGATGCCTTTGGGCTGTGGTGCTGGAGAAGAGTATTGAGAGTACCATGGACTGCTGGGAAAACAATCAAATTCATCCTGGAAAGGGTTAAACCGGGCGGCTCCTTGAAGGCAAGGATTCTGAGGCTCCGTCTAACATACTTTGGACATGTTGTGAGAGACCGGTCCTTGGAGAGGGACATCATGCTTTGTAGGGTGGAGGGACAGTGCAGGAGGGGAAGGCCCTCTATTCAGTGACTGGGATAATCTGGATAGGAATATCAGAGACAGTGTGATTGGCACAGGATAGAGCAGAGTTTAGGGCTGTTGTACATAGGGTCGCTATGAGTCACAAGCGACTTGACGGCACATAACAACAACAGCAAAAACTACCTTTTCAAATACAATATAATTATCTGAGCACTGGCCTCTCCAAACAATATGCCCGAAATATGTGAAATAAAGTTTCACTATCCTTTCCTCTAAGAAGCACTCTGGCTGCACTTTTTCCAAGATATTCTGTTTGTTCTCTTGACAGTTCAGGTGATATTCAGTACTCTTTTCCAACAACAAATTCAAAGATATTTATCATTCTTCTGTCATCCTTATTCATTATTCAGCTCAGTATTTTTAATTAATATTGCTTTCCATATAATAATTCATATTCATTGTGATTCATTCATGTATATTCATATGTTCTATACAATGTTCCTCTTACAATGTATTTAATACTCTCACTCATATTCATTGTATTTTATGTAATTAATTACTATTTCTTTATGCTCATTATGAATCAGCCTTTTTGAGTCCCCATTGAATATTTCCTATTCCCCCCCCCTTTCTGTCCATTAAATTCTGCTATTCTAGGGCTTTCCACTCTTTCTCTTTTTATGTTCTCTTCCCCGTTTCTCCTCTCCCTTTTTGACATTTATACACATCTTACTAGCTTTCTTTATATTTTTACAGTCATCATCTTCTTTAATATTTGTTTTTAGGAACTGAGCTAGTTCTTTCAGCATAATGCTCTCTAGCCTTTCATGTTATATAACATTTTATTAAGTCATTGCTCCTTAGTACAGCATGGTATTCCATTGAGAAATAAACAAAAATTTCTCAATCCATTCCTTTTTTGTTTTTACATTCCAGCCACCCACTATTATTATTTTTAATAATTTTTTATTTTATTTTGTATTGGTTTACTTAAAAAAGTCATATATGTTGTTTTTCACATCAGATCTTTCCCATTTTCTTTATCTACCCCTCCCTCCACTCCCATCAAATTGTGCAACTCTGTGATTACTCCAACTCATCCTCACCCTTCTGCTCCTTCCCTTTGGATCCTCATACATGTCTTACTAGTTATCTCTTTCCACAATAATCGTCTTATACAGTATTTGTCCTTATGAGACTGAGTTAGTTCACTTGGCATAATGTTTTCCAGTCCCTCCCAAGTTAGGTAGTGATTTACAAAATCATTGCTTCTGTGTGCTGCACAGTTTTCCATCTTGTGAATGAACCATAATTTCATAATCCATTTGATTGTGGTTGAACTTTTGGGAGGTTTCCATGTCCTTGCATTGGTGAATAACACTGCTATAAATGTTGGTTTACAAGTCTCTGTTTGTGTCTTAGTTCTAACTTTCTCAGGGTTTATTCCAAGTAGTGGGATATCTGGGTCATATGAAATGTCTATGATCAGTTTTTTGAGGAAACATCAAATTGTTTTTTGTTGATAGGTATTTGGGCTGTTTCAATTTTTGTGGTGTTGTGAATAATGTTACTATGAACATAGATGTACATATCTTCATTCATGTCACAGTCCTAATTTCCTTGGGGAGGGAGGGTGGAGGGACAGTGAAAGAAAGGGAGACCCTCAATGAGGTGGATTAATTCAGTGACTGGGGTAATGGGAGTAGGTGTGTCAGAGACAATCAGATTGACACAGGTTAAAGCAGAATATAGGGCTGTGTACCTATGGTCACTATGAGTCACTTAACAACAACTACTACAACATATTCCTAATAGTGGAATAACTGGGTCACATGGGTGTTCTATGTTCAGAGTTTTGAGGAAATAACAAACTGTCTTCCCAAATGGTTATACTAGTTTACAATCCCACTAGCAGTACTTGAGGGTTCTCATCTCTCCACAACCTCTCCAAAAATTTATTGCTCGTTGTTCTGTTAAATTTTGCTACTGCTACTGTTGGGAGATGATATCTCATTGTTGCTTTGATTTGCATTTCTCTTGTTGCCAGTGATTTTGAGCATTTCTTTATGTGTCTGTGTCTGTTGGACATCCAAATGTATTCATTTGTGAAATATTTCCATGTCTTTTGTCCATTTTCTGATTGGGTTATCAATCTTTTTCATGTGGAGGCCCTGTAGTATTCAGTAAACATTCATTATGACATCTCTGTCTGAGGTGCTATTATCAAATGTTTTCTCTTAGTCTGTAGGGTTTCTTTTTCACCCTATTGGAAAGGTTTTGATGCACACAGAGACTTAATGTTTAGAAGGTACTATTTGTTGATTTTAACTTCTCATGTGCATTTCTGGCTATATTCGTAAACCTGAGAGAACAAACAGGTTTGTCCTGGAAAGAGTGTAACAGGATAGGAGGCAAGGATTTTGCAGCTTCTCTTCATATACTTTGAGCATGTTTCCAGGAGGGACCAACCAGTCCTTGGAAAGGATATCATGCTTAGAAGAATGGAGGGACTACATAAGAGAGGAAGACCCAGTTTGAGATGGATTGATCCAGTAACTGTAATAATGAGGTTAAGTATGTCAGAGACAGTGAGACTGGCCCAGGATAGGGCAGACTTCAGAGCTACTGTACATCGGGTCACTATGAGTTGCAGGTGACTCGATGGCACATAACAACAACCACAACAACAATTTATACCATAGGCTAGAGCTTTTAAGTGTGGTCTTATTTAGTCTCTCATGATCCTCATACTTTTGAATTTTGCTCCAGGGTCTCTGATTCACCTTGAGTTGACTATTGTGTATGGTGTAAGATGTAGATATTGTTTTGGCTTTCTTCAGGGAGATGTGCAGTTTTCTAAGCAGCAACTGTTGAAGAGGTTGTTGTTTCCCAATTCCATAGGTATTGATTCTTTGTCAAACAATACTTGACCATAGGTAGGTAGGTTAATTTCTGGGTTCTTGATTCTGTTCCATTGGTCTATGAGTCTTTTACTGTCCCAGTACCCATGCTGTTTTGGTTACTATTACTACGTAGTAAATTTTGAGATCAGAGAGTGCTATTTCTCTTCCCTTGTGTTTTTCAGAAATCATTTGTTAATTTGAGGTCTCTTTCCTTTTCAAATAAATTTGCCGATTGCCTTTTATATCTCTTTGAAAAGTAAGTTTGATATCTGTACTTGGATTACATTGAACATGTACATTGCTTTGGGTAATATTGTAATTTTCTTTATGTTCAGTCTTTCTATGAATGGGAGATATTTACCCATTTAATTATGTCTCTTATTATTTATTTTTTGGTAGCTGCATTCATTTTTTTATATCATTAGCTTATATCATTAGTTATAATTTGTAGGGAGTGGCCCTGATAATTTTTTTAACATTTGTTTGGTTACAAATCCATGTACATTGTGTTTCACACTATTCTTAATTCATATTATGTTTCATAAACCAATTCTCAGGAATTATGTTTTACAAAATTAATCACCATTAGACCTTGCCCATCATTACCCTGTCTTTTCTCCTGGATCCTTCCTATTTCCTTCACCCCCACCCTCTACCTACCAAACTGTGCAACCAACCCTAAGGTTTTATCCCTACCCATTCTCACCCCTCCAGTCCCACTGGTTCCCACATTTGTGTTCTCATACATGTTTTACTAGTTATCCTTCCCATTTTACAATAGTTGTCTTACACAGTATTTGTCCTTATGAGATTGAGTTAGTTCACTCAGCATAATAGTCTCCAGTATCACCCAAGTTATGTAATATTTTTCCAAATCATTCCTCCAGGGTGCTAAACAGAATTCCACTGTATAAATAGACACAATTTCTCAATCCGTTCACTTGTGGTTGGACATTTGAGCTATTTTCATGTTCTTGTGATAGCAAATAATGCTGTTATGAGCAAACCTCTGTGTTTCAATTTGAATTTCCCTGTGATATATTCCTCGTAGTGTAATAGCTGGGTCATCTGAAAATTTCTGAAATGACAAACTGTCTTCCAGAATGGTAGTAGCATCTCAGACAAGGTTCTCATAACAAAAGTTTACAGAATACTACAGAGCCTCCACAGGAAAAAGACTGATAACACAATTACAAAATGGGCAAAAGACATGGAAAGACATTTCTCAGAGGAAGACATTCAGGTGGCCAACAGACACATGAAACAAATGTTCAGAATCAGTGGCAATAAGAGAGATGCAAATCAAAGCCACAATGAGATAACATCTCACCCCAGTAGTGGTGGCAAAGTTTAGTAGGGCAGGAAGCAATAAATAAATAGTAGAGAGGATGTGGAGAGATAGGAACTCTCACACACAATTGTGGGGGATTGTAAAATGGTACAATCATTCTTATTATTTCACTTAGTAGTGTTCTGCACTTTCCTTTATAAAAGTCTTTTGTGTTTCTTGTTGTTGTTGTGTACTGTTTAATTGGAACCAACCCATAGCTGACCCATCAGCAGGTATTCAGAGGCAGCTAATCTGTCCAGATAAGATTGTCCATCCTTCCCCAGGGAGCAGCTTGTTGAGCCCAAGTGTGTACGTTCAGGATCGCAGTGCAGATTTTTACCACTAGGCCACCAGAATTCGTGTCTATAGTCAAATTTATTTCTAAGTATTTCATCTTGGGATTGTCTATTGTAAATGGTATTGTTTTTTTAGTTTGTCTTTCAGTGTTTTCTTTATTGCTATAAAGAAATCTGATTTTTTAAAAAATATTGATCATGCATCTTGTGAATGTGCTGAATTAATTTATTAGTTCCAACAGGGGTTTTTGTTGAATCTTTGGGGGATTCTGTGTACACTATTATATGTGCAAATAGTGACGGTTTTACCATCTCTTTGCTACTTGTTCGTAGATTCTGTCAGTGGTACTCGACTTGATAGCATCTAACAACAATAGCAGCAATAATATATGGCTGATTTCAGCCCCTTTCCTTATAATTTCTCTTCTTCTAATGCCTATGAGATTAACTTATTGTTCTTTTTTTATGTGATGGAGATATTAAGTAATTCTTCAGTAGAATCTTGCTTACATGTGAAATCAACGATATTGTTCTATAGTTTCCACACTCTGTTGGGTCACCTTTCTTTGGGATGTGAACAAATATAGATCGCTTCCAGTCAGTTGGCCAAGTGGTTGTTCTCCAGATTTCTTGGTACAACTTGGTGAGCACATCCAGGACAGCACTTATTAGCTGAAATATGTCAATTGGTATATCTTCTATTCTTCTATTCCTGGGGCCTTGCTTTTTACCAATTCCCCTATACAGTGACTCAGTATATTCCTTCCATCTTTTTTTAATACTTCCTGGATCATTTAATATTCTGCCTAAAGCATCCTTGATTATAGCAACTCGAGGTTTGAATTTGTTCTTCAGGTCCTTGAGCTTAAGAAACGCTGAGCGAGTTCAGCCCCTTTGATTTTCTGACTCCAACTCCTTGCACATTTCATTGTAGTATTTTACTTTGTCATCCCGTGAATCATGCAAGCAAGATTCTATGGAAGATTATCCAAAAATGACTGAAACACCACATCAGCAGAGAACTGCCAAAAGTCCTGGTAGGGTTTAGAAGGGGTCATGGTACTAGGGATATTGTAGTCAATGTTAGATGGATCTTAGCTGACAGCCGGGAATACCAGAGGAATATATATCTGTGTTTCATTGACTAAGCAAAGGCGTTTGACTGTGTGGATCATAACAAACTGGGCTGACTCTGAGAAGAATGGGAATCCCAGAACACTTGATCGTGATAATGAGAAACCTATACTTGGACCAAGAGGCATTCGTCAGAACAGAGCAAGGGAAACACTGCAAGGTTCAAAATTGGCAAAGGGTATGCCAGGGATGTGTTCTGTCTCCATACCTTTTCAGTCTGTGTGCAGAACAGATTATCTGTGAGGCTGGGTTCTATGAGGAGAAATGTGGGTTCAAGATTGGTGGAAAATCTATCAACAATCTGCGTTTTGCAGATGACACAACCCTGCTTGCTGAAACTGAGGAGGACCTGAAGCGCTTGCTGCAGAGGGTCAAGGACTGCAGCCTACAATATGGATTGAAGCTCAATGTCAAGAAGACAAAGATTCTCACCACCGGACCAATTGGCAGCATCAGGATGGATGGTGAAGAGATTGAGATTGTTCACAGCTTTAGTTTGCTTGGCTCCACAGTCAACACTCTTGGCACCAGTAGCCAGGAAATTAAAAGGCACATTGCAATGGGAAAGTCTGCTGTTAAGGACCTGGTCTCCAAAGTACTGAAGAGCAATGGTGTCTCTCTGGAGACTAAGGTGCATCTGATACAGGCCATGGTCTTTGCAATCACTTGTTATGCATCAGAGAGTTGGACAATGACCAAAGAGGATAGAATGAGAATTGATACCTTTGAGTTGTGGTTCTGGAGAAGAGTATTGTGGGTACCATGGACTGCTAGGAAAACAAACAGATTCATCCTGGAAAGGAATAAACCAGGCAGCTCCTTGGAGGCAAGGATTCTGATGCTTCATCTAACATATTTCGGACTTTTTTTAAGGAGAGACTGGTCCTTGGAGAGAGACATCATGCTTGGAAGGGTGGAGGGACAGCACAGGAGGGGAAGGCCCTCTATGATGTAGATTGACTCAGTGACTGGGGTAATTGGGATGGGAGTGTCAGAAACAGTGAGATTGACACAGGACAGAGAAGAGTTTAGGGCTCTTGTACATAGGGTTGCTATGATTTGCAAGCAACTCGATGGCACATAACAGCAACAACAACAACAACATTAAGTAATTTATTTTACTCTTTTTTATGTGAACGTCTCTTGCTATAAACCACTCCTGAAGTTGGCCTTATCCAACTTTTATTTCCATAACTGGAAATCAAAACCAAGTGTCTGAACCAAGTACACCTTAGTCCTTGAATAGACATTGTTACTCCTTAACCCCTTGGAGCGGTCATTGATAGACAAGTTACCCAATGTAATACACCCAAGGCAATATACCTCTTCGTTTCTTGACTATTGATGCCAATGTTGTTGACTGTGGATCCAAGGAGGCTGAAATCCTTGCCAACTTCAATTTTTTCTCTCTCTCTCATGATATTGCCTATCAGACTCATGGTGAAGACTTTTGTCTTCTTGTTGTTAAGATGTAATCCATATTGAAGGCCATAGTCTTTTATCTTCTGCAGCTAATGTCCAGTCCTGTTCATCTTTGGGAACACAAATTGTGTCAGCTGCTCAACTCAAGTTGTTGATGCATCTTCCTGTGAGTCTTGTGTCACATTCTTCTTCACAGAGTTGAGCCTTTTGAATAATTTCCTTGGCATTTTGAATAGGTAAGGAAAAAGAACTCAGTCCTGGCACAGATCTTTTTTTATTTTTTATTTTAAATATGTAACATTCCATTTCTCTGTTAGGACAACAGCTTCTTAGTCTAAGTTTCACAGGAACATATCTAAGTGTTACTAATTGTTCACAATTAAGATATATAGGCTTGGAAACCTGATGGGGAGACACTTTGAGTAGGAATCAACTTAATGGCGATAAGGTTGAGGGTTTGGTTCTTTTTATCATTGATGAAGTTAGTACGTATGAAAGGGCTGTTGGGAGAACTGGCTTAGCTAACCCTACAGTTTGAAATGTTTGAGGGTAGTTTTGAATTCAGGACTCATGATAGTGGCATTCAAATATAAAGCACTTGAATAGATTGCCTACAATTTATACCAGACAGATTACCGTTGCATTTTCTCATGCTATCGGTTCGTTACTATCTGTGCTCTGTGAAGTAACTTGAGATACATCTGACAGTCCAACTCTCCAGAGGTAACACTGTCAACATTCTGACAAATTATCTGTCATGTATGACTAAACCATAGAGATAACCAGGCATTAGTGAACCATGCATAGAAACCAATAGCTGTGTGGATGAAAAAATGAGTTGAGAATAATTACAAGTCAATGAATCTGCATTTGCACAGAGATCTTCCAGGCAGCTTTAGTGAGATTTACATGGCAAGAAGATAATAATTTTTACCTTATCTTCTTGGTTGTGGAGAGATAGTTGGTCAATTCCACACTGTAGTTTGACTATTGGTTGAAGAGTTCAGGGCTCAGTTGTAGATACAGAATGCCAGTTTACTTAAAAGGTGAAGGAGAAGAAGCAAGAGCTGAAATTCAAAGTTGTATTGTGATCAGATACAATGGCCAGAAGTTTTCTATGTTTTGGGAGCAAACTACAGCATGATCTA
The DNA here is from genome assembly GCF_000299155.1 of Elephantulus edwardii. Lineage (NCBI taxonomy): Eukaryota > Metazoa > Chordata > Mammalia > Macroscelidea > Macroscelididae > Elephantulus > Elephantulus edwardii. The sequence continues at coordinate 9,643,517 of NW_006399849.1, read as the reverse complement.
AAAATGAAATATTAACACCCTTAGTACTTTGTGGGAAGGACATACTGCACAAAAAAAATTAGCAAAAGGAAGGTACAACTAACTGGGGGAAAAAACACAACAACAACATAAAACCCTCTGGAGATTTATCACCCTTTCAGTTCTGAAATTTGAAGCAATCTGAAACTTGAAAGATACAAGATTATGTTTGTATTTGCTTCTGCTATCAAGTTGATTCAGGCCATAGTGACTTTATGTGGCAGAATGTTGTTGTTACGTGCTATCGAGTACAATTCAAGTGACCCTATGAACAACAGTGCTTAACCTTGTCCTATCCTGTGCCATTCTAGTAACCTCTGACATAGTTAAACCCATTACTGCCATCACTCTGTCAATCCTTCTCATTGAGGGTCTTTTTCTTTTCTGCTGTTCCTCTACCTTTCCAAGTCTTTGTCTCTTCCAAGGAGTAGCCTTCCCTAACAAAATCTCTGGTTGCACTTCGTCCAATATGTATCTGTTTGTCCTTTTGGCCGTCCAGCACTACAGTTCTGTCATCCTTATTCATTGTCTAGCTTTCAGATGCATAGCTGATGACAGAAAAGACAATGGCCTAAATCATGCAAACCTTAGTCTTTGAACTGACATCACTGCTCTTCAGTACTTTTGAAGAGGTCCTTGACAGCCGACTTTCCCACTACAAAGCATTATGCGACTTCTGGGCTGCTGGTGCCAAGGATGTTGAGTGTGGATCCATAAGCAAAACCACTGACAATTTCAATTATTCGCCTTTCAGAGTTCATGAGACTTTATGAAGCATACTCCTTCATCTTTCTCTTAAAAAGCAGTTGGGAGTCCGAACTGTTGACCTTTTGGTTATCAACCGAACACTTAGCCCATTGCTCCACCTTGACTCCTTGTGGTTCTACTAAAAAAAAATTGTGTATTATACAATTATCTACAAATAACATGATTAGAAGGATTAACTGTGCCTGAAATATATGACATGAAACAGATATTTTAGTGCTACTGGAAGAAACTTACAAGTAATGAATGGATTATAAAGCTGCCGAGTTTATTTCCTCCAGACAGTGATCTTTCTTGTTAGCAGAAGGAAGAGTGTCTGAGGGGCCCGAGGCTCTTACTTCATGTCATCCTCGAAACCACAGCCTCCCTTTGTGCACAGGCTGTTCATGCATTAAATTTCAGAAAGCACATTCACTGGCTCCAAATCTCAACAACAATGACATGCTTAGGTCAGGTTTTATCATCAAATGAATGGATTACAATTTTTTTTTTACTGTCCAAAAAAGGTTTACACTTTAAAAATTACACTTAGGAAATTGTGCCTTTGTTTATCACAGCATGCTCTACAGATATTGAGTGGAAAAGGAGAGATATTGAGTGGAAAAGGAGAGTAGTATAGATTATCAACTAAATTTAGGAACCAGTATTCCTGCAGAACTCGGAAAATTTAGGTTAAACAACATGCATCTGAAAACTCTATGAACTTGGAGAAATGATGACAGTTATAGAAAGGCATTAGGTCTTTTGGTTATAGAATCACTATGAGTCAGTCATGCTCAACTTGACGGCAATCAACAACAACAACAGCAGTATCTATTGGGGATGGGAGCTCTGGTGGTCTAGTGGTAAGAATCTGTGCTGTAGTCCCAAAGGCATGTGACTCAAATTCACCAGCTGCTTCCTGGGAGAAGGATGGGCAATCTCCTCCTGTGTGATTTACTGCCTCTGAAAATCTCTCAGAGGGTCAGCTATGAGTTAGTCTGATTTGGTAGCGCTCAAACCCAATAGTACATTATGGCACTATCAAGAGATGTAGCATCCAGTGCACGAACTTGTGTGAAACATCTTACAGGCTTTGTATTATAGAGAACATATCTTGAGTGTAATGGGAAAATGACTAGATATCTATGAAACTAAAAGATGATAGACTCATAGGCGAAGAAATTAATTTTCATTCTCTTCAGCCTATAATAATTTAAAACATAGCTAAATACTCAGGAAAATTTCTTGGTTAAGGACCTCTTCAATGTGCTGAAGAGAAAGGATGCTATTTTAAAGACTAAGGTATGCTTGATTCAAGCCACGGTGTTTTCAAATACTTCCTATGCAAGTGAAAGTTGGGAAATAAAAATTGAACTATGACTAATAATTGACAAAGAATAATCAATTTTTTGACTTGTGATTGACAAAGAATAATCAATTGTATTGACTTGTGGTGTTGGAGAGTAGTATTGGATATTCCATGGACTGCCAAAAGAAAAAACAAATCTGTGTTGAAGGAAATGCAATCAGGGTGCTCCTTAGAGGCAAGGGTGGTGAAACTACATCTCACAAACTTTGTGCATGATGTCCTTGGAAAAAAATGAGGGGTAAGTTCTTGGAAAAATACCTCATCCTGGGACAGAAAAAGAGAGAGGGAAAAACCCTCAACAATAGAGATTGACAGAATGATGATATAATGAGAAGTTCAGAGATTTTAAGGATTAATCTGGGCATTTTTAAGACTATAAGGATGACACAGGATAGAACAAAGTTCAGATCTGTAGTTTGTATGGTTGCTATTAGTCATAGTGGCATTGATGGCACCCAGCAACGACAAAAAACTTTCAAGGATTTATTTTTAACCTTTTTTCTATTAAAAACATTTAAGTTAACACATTTACTTTGCCTTTTTATTTTTATTTAAAACTAAGATTGTTGTTGTTGTTGTTAAGTGCTGTCAAGTTGTAGATGACTCATAGCTATCCTGTATCAAAAGACCTGAACACTTGTATAACTTTCTTCGTTTCTCCAAGTTCATAGAATTTCTGGAGGCAAGCTGTTTTGGAAGTGGATGCCACTCCTGCTTGCAAGCTTGTTTTAATTGGAGAGCTCCACCACACACTGTCCACCGTGGACAACCATTATTGCATTTGGCACATCATTGTCACAGTGTTTAGTATCACAGCAACCACAAGTTACCTCTATACAGCAAATTAACAGACCAGCACTATACCCCTTAGAAGAATGTTTGACCAAAACCAATTAAAACCAGGCCTGAGGGCCACAGATCAAAATCACCCACCTTTGGCTTGGTAACATTACTTTCTGTCCACTGTTCTCTATGTTGTTGTTATTCAGTGCCATCAAGTCGTAGATGACTCACAGCGACCCTATGAACGAAAGACATGAACACTTGTATAACTTTCATCATTTCTCCAAATTTACAGAGGTTCCAGAGGCAAGCTGTTTCAGAAGTGGATGCCAATCCTGCTTCTAAGCTTGTTTTAATCGGGGAGCTCCACCAAACAAAACAAATTTATTTTGCATTCAACAATAACTCTTACATATTGTTTTCCGACATTAATTCTAACTCCCACATTGTAACTATATTCTCTCTGTGTGTCCCAATTTTATTCTGTCTTCTTTAGTTGAGATAATGTTGAACTTTTGCATTTACATGCTGGATAAGTCTAGGGCATATGATCCCATCTAGTGTTATGGGTTACTTTATATGCTTCTCTACTGATTGGTTGAAAGCTGCAGTTATAATTGCAGTTGTCAGATTGAAGAATGAATGATGTTCAATCTCTGAGGTTTCACCAGCCTGTATCAAATAAGTCTTTGTGCCACCTTTTCCTCCTACTCTACGAGGGACCTTCTATTTTATGTTTTGGTTTTCTTTGAGTTTTGTTTATTTTTCCTTGTAGTGCATCATCAAATAGGATCCGACTGGCACAGGAGGGGATTGCCCCTCTTTCTCCAGCAGAGCATCTGGTGGATTTGAACCATGTGCCTTTGGGATTGCAGAGCAGCTTCTCGCCATTAGGCCACCAGCGCTCCCTGAGAGACCTTCTATTGTGACTATTTTTTAATAAGGTCCACAGTAGCAACTGGACACCATCTAATTATTTTTGTTTCAGGGTCCTGATGACTGAAGTACATGTGTTGGGAGGGTCAGTGAAGGAGAGGAAAACCCTTAACCAGATGAGTTGATATAGTGACTGCTGCCATGGGATTTTGTGTGTCAGGAAGTGTGAGGATGGCACAGGATAGGGCAGGATTCAGATCTTTTGTTCATAGGGTCTCTATGAGTCATACTCGACTTGATGGCACCTAACAACAACATTATTCATTGTGAGTTAATAGTCTCTTATTTTCTTCATTCTTTTTTGCTTTGGAGGGAGAGAGAATATTAAATGGCTATTCATGAACTTTCAAGACTCCAGTCACTATCGACCAAACGAGGATGTAGTGTAAGAATCTCATTCACATACGCGTATCATGTTATTTTTTGGAATGCTGATGGTGCAGTGCCTCAAGTGCCTCAAGTTGTTAGCCAAGAAACTGGAGATTCTAATCTGATAGGGGCTTTGAGGAAAGAATATTTCATGTAATGACGATAATACCTAATCATAAATACCTTTTAAACAGTTCTCTCTCTCCAATTGTTTAAAAGGTGTATATGATTAGGTATTATGTCATGACATGAGTCAAGAATGAAGGCTGCACAGTGGAAAGGACTTGGGGAAAGGGATTGTAAAACAATGAAAGAACCTTTTTTTTACTTTTCAAAGAGAAGAAGAAACTGGAAGGGAGGGGTGGGTGGGGGAAAAAGGGCAACAATGAATGAAGGGAAATACAAAATCTCTGTAAATTTTCATTAAAATTAATAATAAAAATAAAAAGAAATAATTTTTAAAAAGGAAAGGTATGTAGAGAGAATGCGTCCCAGATGCCCTCCTTTCCTGGCTTTGAACCATGCAGTGTATCCTTGCTCTGTTCTGAAGACTACCTCCTGATCCAAGTATAGGTTTCATATGACCACAATCAGGTGTTCTGAGAATCCCGTTCTCATATGTTGTTGTTGTTATGTGCCATTGAATCACCTGCAACTCATAGCAACCCTATGAATAATAGTTCTAAACCCTGTTCTATTCTGAGGCAGTCTCCCAACACACCTACTAGCATTACCCCAATTATTGTGTCAACACATCTCATCCAAGGTCTTCCTCTCCTACACTGTCCCTTTACCTTTCCAAGTATGATATCCTTCTCCAGGGACTGAGCCCTCCTGGCTATGTGTCCAAAGTATATGAGAGAGAGCTTCAAAATTCTTGTCTCCAAAAAGCAGCTTGGTTTCACCCTCTCCAAGATAGATGCTGTTTGTTCTCTTGGCAGTCCATAGTATGTTCCATACTCTTCCCCAGCAACTCAGCTCAAAAGAATCAATACTTCTTCTCTTTTCCTTAATCATTGACCAGCTCTCTGATGTATATTAAGTAATTGATATGCTTTGGGCATGACTTGATGATACACAGCAACAATATGCACAATCTTATCTTTTCAGTACTCTAGAATCACAATTCAAAGACATCAATTCTTCTTTTGTCATCATTGATCATTGTCTAACCTTCTGATGCATAGCAAGTAATTGAGAAGACCATGGCCTAGATCAGGTACACCTTAGTCTTTAGACTGACATCATTGACATCATTGCTCTTTAGCACTTTGGAGAAGTCCCTGATAGTAAATCTCCCCAATGTAATTATTCTTTTGATTTCCTGACTGCTGCTGGCAAGGGCATTAATTGTGTAGCTGAGCAAGCGGAAATTATTAACATCCTCTCAATCTCTTCTCCACCTCTCACAGTGCTTCCAATTTGACTTAATGGTGAGAATCTTTGTCTTCTTGATGTTGAGCTTCATTAACAGTCTTGCTCTTCTCTAGCAAATGCTTCAGCTCCTACTCATTTTCAGCAAAGTTGTGTCATCTCCATGTTGTCGATGAGTTGTCCTCCAATTCTGAAGCCACATTCTTCCTCATAAAGTTCAGCCATATGAATGATGTGGTCTACATACAGATTGAAAAGGTATGGACACCAGACATCCCTGATACATTATTTTCTTGATTTTGAACCATGCAGTGTTTCCTTATTCTGTTCTAAGGACAGCTTTCTGGTCCAAGTATAAGTTTTACTTGCACACAATCAAGTTTCCTGGCATTCTCATTCTTCTCAATGTTAGTCACAATTTATTATGATCCACACAGTCAAAGACCTTTCTATAGTCAATAAAACAAAATCTGGTACCCTCTTCTTTCTGTCAAGATCCATCTGACATTGGCAAGGATGTTCTTAGTGCCAGGGCCTCTTCTAAACCCAGCTTGTTTTTCAGATAGTTCTCTGTCAATATACTGTTCCAGTTGTTTTTGGATAATCTTCAGCAGGATTTTGCGTGACTTTTATATTAGTGATACTGATCTCTAGTTTTACACTCTGTTTAATTACCATTTTTTTGGAATGGGAATAAATATGGATCTCTTCTAAACCATTGACGAGGTAGTTGTCTTCCAGATTTCCTGTCAGAAACTGGTGAGCATGTCCACAGCTGCGTCTATTTGTTGAAATATGTCAATTGCTATTCTACCAATTCCTGGGGCCTTATTTTTTGCCAATTTCTTTGGGAAAGCTTAAACCTCCCCTTTCATCACTATTGACTCTTGAACATATGCTGTATGCATTAGGAAAGTCTGCTGTCAGGGACTTCTACAGAGTAACAATGTCAGTCTGTATAGAGACTAAGGCATGCCAGATTCAACCCATGATCTTTGCAATTACTTGCTATGCATTATAGAGCTAGACAATTACTAAGGATGACAGTAGAAGAATTGAGGCATTTGAACCATGGTACTGGAGCAGAGTGTTGAACAAAGATTGACTGCCAAGAAAATAAGGAGGTTTGTCCTGAAGAGAGTTAAACCAAGTTGTTCTTTGGAGGCAAGTGTTTTGAAGTTCTCTCTCACAAAATTTGGGCAATTGACAGGAGGGACTAATCTTTGGAGAAAGATATCATGTTAAGAAGGGTGGATAGTCAGCACAGGAGAGGAAGACTCTGGATGAGATGGATTGACATAGTGATTGTGGTAATGGAGGTAGGTGTGTTGGAGACAGATTGGCTTAGGATAAGGCCAGGTTCAGAATTATTGTGCACTATGAGCTGCAGTTGACTCTAAAGTACATAACAACAACATTAATATCACATACAAACGAAATATTTCTGAAGACCATAAAAAAAGGCTAGAACAATACAATGAGAGAAAACCTCCTGAAGTTCAAGTAACGTTTGGAAGAGGCCATGGTGCCAGGAATGTCATTGCTGTTGTCGGATGGATTCTGATTGAAAGTATAGAACACTAGAAGAATGTCTATATATGCTTTGTTGACTATGCACATGCATTTGACTATGTGGATCATAACAAACTATGGCTAACATTGAGAAGAATGTGAATCTCAGAATACTTAATTATGCTCATATGAGACCTATACCTTTTAAATCTGTATGGTGAGCTAATCTTTTTTATTTAATTGAAATTTTAATGAAAGTTTATAGAGATTTTGGGTTTTCATTCATTCATTGTTGCACATTTTCCTCCCTGCTCACCTTTCTCCTCAGATGATTTTTCTCTTTGAAAAGTAAAACAAATATTTCATTCTCATACCATCTCCCCACAGTACACTCCCCATACAGCTCTCTTTCTGAACTCTTGTCATAAAATAATATCTAATCATATACTCCTTTCAAACAGTTCTTTCCCTCATCTGTTTCAATGTGTTATATATAATACATTATTTATCTCCTCTTTTCTTAGATTCCCTCCAACTCCAATGTCAGTCCTGCTTTACAAAAGTGGCATTATGCAGTATTTATCCCTTTGTGACTGAGCTATTTCACTCAGCATAATGTCCTCCACGGTCACCCATTTTGTAAAATAGTTAATGAGTTCTTTGTTTTTCAGCGCTGCACAATATTCCATTGTGTAAATATACCAGAGCTTCTCTAACCATTCGTTTGTTGATGGGCACGTAGGTTGTTTCCACCTCTTTGCTATTGTGAACAAAGCCTCAATAAACATGGGTGTGCATATATCTGCGTGGGTGGCAATTATGGTTCCTTTAAGTTATAGTCCCAGGAGTGGATTGCTGGGTCAAATGGTATTTTTATATCCAACTTTTTGAGTAAGTGCCACATTGCCTTCCATAGATGCTGCACAGTTTCACACTCCCACCAACAGTGAATAAGATTTCCAGTTTCTCTACAACCTGGCCAGCTTTTTTGGTTTGCTGTTGTATTAAATTTTGCTATTTTTACTGGGGAGAGATGATATCTCATAGTTGTTTTGATTTGCATCTCTCTTAGAGCTAGGGATTTTGAACATTTCTTCATGTGTTTGTTCAACATCGGATGTCTTCTTTGGCAAAGTGTCTATTCATATCCTGTGCCCAGTTTGCAATTGGATTATTTACCTTTATCTTGTTGTGGTGCTCAAGTATTTTATAAATTCTGGATATAAGTTCCTTATCTGATATGTCATTACCAAATACTTTTTCCCAGTCTGTGGCTTCCCTTTTTACCCTGTTGGAGAAATTTTTGGATGTGCATAGGGATATGATTCTTAGAAGGTCCCATTCATCTGTTTTATCCTCTTCTGGTGGTAGATTTTTCAGGATGCTTGGAAAACTGTTTATGTTGTGGATTAGGATTTCTAGAGTTCTTGCAAGCTTTTCTTTAATGAAGTTTATAGTCCTTGGTTTTAGTCCTAGGTCAATGATCCACCTAGAGTCGGTTTTTGTGTGTGGAGTGAGGTATGGATCTTGCTTCAGTCTTCTGCAGATAGTTTTCCAATTTTGCAAACACCATTTGTTAAAAAGGCTGTCATTGCCCCATTTAACTGATTTAATCTCCTTGTCAAAAATCAGTTGACCATAGGTAGGTGGGCTGATTTCTGGGTTCTAAATTCTATTCCATTGATCTATGTGTCTGTCATTGTACCAGTACTACATTGTCTTGAGCACCACGGCAGTGTAGTAGGATTTGAAATCAGGGAGTGAGATGCATCCTACCTTGTTTCTCTTTTTACAGGATGCTTTGCTTATTTGGGACCTCTTTCCATTCCAGATGAAATTGGAGATTACCTTTTCTATCTCATTGAAGAATGTAATTGGTGTTCGTATTGTGATTGCATTGAATGTGTAAATTGCCTTTGGCAGTATTGTCATTTTCACAATATTGAGTCTTCCTATCCATGAGCAAGATATATGCTTCAATTTCTCAAGGTCTCTTTTTGTTTCTTGTAGTCTGTACAAGTTTAATAGTAGTTTACTTTTTCTTCCCTAGCTGCCCTTTGAAATTTTTCTGTTCAGCTCATTTATTTAGTGTATCTTTGTTTTGACTTCTCAACACACTAGTGTAATTCTCTGGGTCTCTTCTGACATCTATTTTGATTTTGGGATTGGTAGTAGAACTTCTAGGGGTTCTCGGGTGGTCTAATGGCAAGAAGCTGCATTGTAATCTCAAAGGCATGTGGTTCAAATCCACCAGCTGTGCATGGGTTATGGATGGGTGATCTCCTCCCATGCAGTTGACTGCCTCTGAAAACTCACAGGAAGTCATCTATGGGTTGGCTCCAACCTGAAGGTACACAGCAACAACAGCATAACTTCTCACCCAGTAGGCCTCCAGAACTCTCATTCATCAATTTTAGTTACTATTATGAAACAAAATGTCAAAAAATGACTACACAAAAACACAATAAGATTTGTAAACTTTCACTCAAATAAAATAGAAAAAGAAAAAACAAAAAGAAAGCATCAAACAACCTGTACTAATACAGATGATACACTCTGCTGAAAGTGAACAGGACTTGAATAACTTACTGATGAAGACCTGAGGTAATGTAAGAAAAGAAATTTTTTTAAATCATTTTAATGAAAGTTTACAAAGACTTAGAGTTTCCATTCATTCATTGTTGCACTTTTCTCCCTGCCCACCCTTTCCCTCCTCCAATTCACTCTTGAAAAGTAAAAGAAAAACTCTTTCATTGTTATGCAATCCCTTCCCCCAAGCGCACCTTCATTGTGGACTCCTGTCATGACAATAATACCCAGTTATATATCTCTTTTAAGGCAGCCCTCATCTGTTTCAATGCAGTATACATCATTTATCCCTTCTTTCTCTGTCTTTCCTCAAGCCCGACATCAGTCCAATTTTACAACAGTGGCCCTATGCAATATTTGTCCTTTTGTGACTCAGCATAATGTCTCATCATAATGTCCTCCAGGGTTATCCATTTTGTATAATATTTCAAGAATACAAAAATTTTTTACATTGGGCATACAGGTAACATCATGACATATGGCAAAAAGACTGAAGTTGTCAACTATTATGTTTACTTGTACCCACAATCAATACTCATGACAGAAACAACAAAGAGATCAAAAGAGGTGTTACATTGGGGAAAACTTCCGTGAAAGACATCTTTAAAGGCATTATATGTATGACAGCAGTGATACATATAATAAGAGATGGATGCATTGCAAAGTGGGTTAGAGGAGGAGGAAAGAGAACCAGGGAGGAGATTGTGCAATAATGAATTAAAATTTCTTTTTAAAGAAAGATAGTGAACTGGGAGAAGAGGAAGGAAGGTAGAGGGAGGAAAATGTGCAATAATAAAATGAATGAAAATCTGACATTTTTGTTAATTTTCATGAAAAATCACAATTTAAAAAATGTGATAAAAAGCAAAGATGTCAGTTTAAAGAGCAAGATGTACCTGACCCAGGCCACCATCCTTTTAATTGCTCCATAAACATTTGAAAATTGGACCATTTTTCATAAGGAAAATCAAAGGAAAAATGAAGAGGCTGAATTATTGGCTAAGAACAAAGTTTGTATCCACAAGCTGCTCCTTGGGAGAAAGGTGGCCAATCTTCTTGCATGATTTACAGTCTCTGAAAACCCACCCAGGAGACAGTTTTGAGTTTGTCACAATTTGAAGACATGAGTGAGCGAGTGATATACTGCCAGAAAAATTAACAAATTAATTTTTGTACAGTCAGAATACAAAGTGCAATTGCTGATTCTGATTTCACTATATTATTATATTACCAGGAAAGACTGTTTCCTGAAGATGACTTACTTTGTAAAGGAAAACGTCAGAGAAAAATTCGAAGATTCTTAATGAGATGGAATGACACACTGACTGCCAAAACAAGTTCAATCATAGCTACTATTGTGAGGATGATGCAGGTTAAGGTAAAGTTTCGATCTGTTCTATGTAGGGTCCCTATATGTTGTTAGAGATTCTATAGCCATTTACTGCAGCGATAACAAATGTTACTGTCATGATTTGAAAGAATTCATTCCCATAAAACCCAAAATGTTTCTCCATATTGTTTGCCTCTTACACTCAAGTTAGACACTGATGTCTTGCATTAACTAATGTTTTAATAAATGTAGCTAGATTAAATATTGCTTTCCAATATCCCAAAATAGGGTTGCTATTAAGAATCAGTAGAACTCATTCATCAAGTATCAATCAGAACATACTTACTAGGTACTAAATGTTTTCTCAACCTGATCCATGGCAATAGGAGAAGCAGAAAAATGGTTTCTGGTCATGGATTCATTAATGCATTTTGGTTGAGAACATTCCTCTAAACAGTTACGATAAACAGTTGCTGATTTTTCATGGATATTTACGCTAAATTGTGTTCCATAATAATTATATCCAAAATCGCTGACATCAATGCAAAAAGGAGACGGATTACTGTAAATACATAAAAATTTGAGATTGCAAATGTAAATAAATATGAAATAGTTAATGAAGACCAGACTGAGGTCTGAAATTTTGACTAGCAGTGGTTGGGAACTAGAAATTAAGGTATTTCCTATGGTCTTTGCCTGCTGACTATAGAAAATGCTAGACCACTTGAAATTGCCAAAAGGAGTGGGGCTTCTTGAGAGTGGTGGTCAGCAGGTGATGCTTGTATTTAGCATGTATTTTACCCATCACGCAACTCTGGGCTCAGCCACCTTGGAGGACTAGGGAAGGCAAATGAATCAGATTATAGTTGAACAAATAGTTTAAAGTGCTTGACTGTTGTTGTTATTGTTATGTATCCTTGAGTCAGAAGCTTTCCATAGGTGACCCCCCCAGTGGGTTTTCAGAGGCAGTTCATCTCATGGGAGGAGATTGCCCATTGTTTCCCACAGAGCAGCTGGTGGATTTGAACCATGTACTTTTGTAATTGCCTACTAAATGAAAAGTTGGTGGTTCAAATCCACAGTAATTCTTCAAAAGATGGGCCTAGACACTTCTGAAAAGTCACAGCCATTAAAACTCTGTGGACACGCACATGGTTTTACCATGAATCAGTATCTATTGCATATAACTAACAACATAAACAGACAACGGGGGGGGGGGGAAATTTTTTTTAAATGCAAAGGTTTGTCTCTCCTGCCCCTCACACTTCCCACTTCCTTCCTTCATCAGCGTTTGCCACATTCCATAAGCTCTTAAATCATTAGAGACCTGGATTTTATGCTAATCTCCTTCCTCATTTCCTAATTTTTTGACAAGGCAGCTAACTCAATTTCCCAGCCTTATTATTCACTTTTGTCTCAGGGGTTACATTTCAGCCCAGTTTCCAAAATTCTTGCCTTTGCTTTGTTTCCTCTGGCTGTTGCCCTTTTTGCTAATTTCTTTGACCTCTTCAAATGTCCAGAGGTCATCTGTCTGCCTTACCATCCAAGTAGATTTGTGCAGTGAGCAGAGACATAGCTTATTGTTAGCTCCTACAAATCTGAGTGAGCTAGAATACAGGGACAGTGGGCTGCCTTTTAGAGAGAAAGAGAGACAGTGAAGCAAATTATTTCTCTGCAGTGCTGTCAGAGATTCCATTGCAAAGCTTCAGATTCTTATTAAGGGCCCCCAATAGTTGTTGGTGGAGTTTTTTTAAATTATTATTAAATTTTATTAGTTTTAATGAACATTTACAGAGATTTTGGGTTCTCATTCATTCATTGCTGCACTGCTTTCTCCACCCTCCTCCCCAGTTCGTTCTCCCCCCCCCCAATGTCTGTTTTAATTGTCCAATTGCCACAGTGCTTGTCAAAGCCAGTTCTGATTAATCTCTTTTGTCAGTGTGCCCTTTGCCATTCCCTATCACTCCTCCCTGAGAGAGACTTCAGTTGGTGGAGTTTTAAAATCATGTTCTGTGTACGTGTGCAAAGCGTATGTGTATGTGTATAGAGGCAGTGGTGGAAGTATTTGAGATATTGGGGGGTGAGAGTGATGACTGTGGTTTGAAGACACTCAGGTTCTAAGTCAAAATGTAAAACTAAAACTTGCTGGAAGAATAAAAATAAGTGTACAGTCAGCATGTGTCTCGTATTTCTAGGATGATCCAGTTTTCATTTCATAACCTGCACACCAACTACAGTGTTAAGAATGAGGCAATAAAGTGTAAGTCCTGTGTTGAGGAAGCAGTTACGCCAAGACAAGCAGGCTATCAGAATGTCATGTAATGAGCTCTACAGAGAAATATTCACAATGTATTATTGTGGCATGAGAAGAGCCCTGGTGGTGTTGTGCATTGTGTGCTGTGCTGTTTACTACAGGGTCAATAGTTGGAATCCAGCAATTGCTACTCAGGAGAAATATGAGACAATCTCCTCCTATAAAGATTTTCAGCCTTAGAATCCTGATGGAAGGTCACTGTGAGTCAGAAATAACGTGATGGCAGCACCTTTGAGTTTTGTAGCCATAGAACCATGTGTCAAGCTTATGAACCTGGACCAAGTTCATTGTTTTGACCTAGTTACCTAGCTCAGTACCTGCCACAATGTAAGCCTTCGATAAACATTCTATTATGGATTAAATAAATAACAGGTGACGCTATCTCCTCATTTTCTATTAACCAGGATCCACATTATATTATCAATTATAGTTCATTTTGATCTGTGGCTTTCTGTCTGTGATAATGTTTTACATGTGTTTTAATAGATTTCTGATATTCCAGTCTTTATTTGGTAACAAGTTTTAAAACAATGTTTATGTTGAATACATTGTTTGACCATCTGGTGCTACCCGTTGTCATACGTATAAACTAAGCAAATGCGATTCACTGGGGGTAAAGCAAACACTCTTCAGATGCTAAAGTCCAAGAACAATCTCTGTGAGATCCTCACATTTGGTTGGGATAAAAGACCAAAGCAAAACAGAACAAAAATCCAACCCAAAACTCAACCCCCCAAACTAAATGGAACATACTTCTTAAATCTTGGATACTAAAACAACAACAGCAACAACAAACCAAAATAACCAACAAACAAAAAACAACCAGTGACTCATTCCAATATGTGTTCTTGTTGTTAAGTGTCATTGAATCGCAGGTGACTCATAGTGACCCTATGAAGGAAAGACCTCAACACTTGTGTATCTTTCATCCTCTTTCCAGGTTCATAGGGTTTCCAGAGTCAAGCTAATAAGGAAGTAGATACCACTCCTGCTTCTAAGCTTATTTTAATTTTTTTTTATTCCAATATAAAATGAGGATTTTAACCCCTTGATTAATTATGATACTTAGCCTAGATAACAAAAAACAAACCACAACCAACAGCAACAAAACTCATTGCTGTTGAGTTAGAATCAACTCATGACTAGTCCTGCATTTGATTCTAAGTCTGTAAACTCCAAGGGAGTTGCTTACCTACCTTTCCCCCAAGAAGCCACTGGTGGATTCAGATTGCCAGAAAGCCACAGCACAACACCCTATGGACTACAGCAACCAAGGTAACAAAAGGGGTCACTTTTTCCTTAAAATTTGAAATACACAGGTATTTTATAATCACACAAGAATGTATGAGATGAAACATAAACACACTGAACATTCACCAAACCTAGAAATGGAAACTATCTCCAGGTTTTATGTCTATCTATAAACAGAATGAGAATTGGCACATAATGATGAAGGAAAAGAGTTAAGGATCAATTCCCTCCTTTCCATGGGAAGAAGTCACAACACACATTAGGAAGGAGACTCATTGAAAGCCATAACACCAGGGCTGCAGCTGCCAATCATTTCTACACAGTTCCTGCTCTTCAACATTTATTATCTCTGCCTGACTGCAGTTATTTTGGTGAACTGCTAGTTACTTCTTATACTATGGATTCATTTGGGAAAAACAAAGTGTTCTTTGCTCATGTGTCTATTTGGTGACTATAAAAATAAGACATTCTATAGTACTATAGTTTTCCCTGGTGGCTTAGTGATAAATAATAGGATTGCCAATCCAATAGTTCTTATTATTGTTGTGTGCCATTGGCACTCACAATGACAGTATGCACAATAGTTCGGAATCCTGCCCTACCCTGAGACAATCTGTCTCCGACACCCATACTAACCTCACTATCCCAGTTATTGTGTCAATCCATCTCATCTGGGACCTTCCTTTCATACTCTGTCCGTCCACCTTTCTAAGCATAAAGTCCTTCTCCAAGGACAACATGCCCAAAGTATGTGAAATGGAGCCTCAAAATTCATACCTCTTTCACACTCTCCACAGCAGATCTGCTAGTTCTCTTGGCAGTTTGGTATGTTTAATACTTTTCTCAAAGTCATCAGTTCTTCTGTCATCCTTGGCCATTGTTTAGCTCTTTGAAGCATAGCAAGTAATTATGAAAACCATGGTCTGAATTAGGTGCACCTTAGTCTCTAGACTGACATCCTTGCTCTTCAGCATTCTGGAGAGGTCCCAAACAGCAGATTTTCTCAGTGCAATTTATCTTTTGATTTCTTGACTGCTGATGCCAGGAGTGTTGATTATGGAACTAAATAAGTCGAAATTGTTACAATCTCAATCTCTTGTCCCTCTATCATGATGCTGCCTATTGACCCAGTAACCCAAAAGTAGGTGATTCTGGAAAAGTAGGTGATTCTGACAAACCAGTTGCTCCAAGGGAGAAAGGTGGGCTTCTAGTCTTGAACTTAACACCTGAGTGTGCTTATTGTTGTACCATTTGGAGACAATGTTCTGTACAATTATCCACAAACTCATTGCTTGAGATGGTTTCAACTCATCACAATACTCCATTGAGTTTCTGAATATATAAATACGCATTTTTACAGGAGGAGATTGCTCATCTTTCTTCTGTGGTGAAGCTGGTGGATCCAACGGGCCTTTTGGGGCTTCCCACTCTTAGGACCCACGAGCCAAATGTTAATTAATTTTTGAGATGAATATCTTTTAAGTGGTACAGCAGTGATCTGTCTATTTGCTGTACTGAAGTAACTTGGAGTTGCTGTGATGCTGAACAACTGTGCAAGAGGTGTGTCAAACACCATAATGGCTACCCATCAAGGGCAGTCTTTGGTGTAGCTCCCAGGTTGATTCAGCTTTGGAAGCAGGAGTAACATTCACTTCTTAAACCACATGCCTCTGGAAACTAGATGAACTTGCAGAAAAGACTATAGAAAGTCTTCAGGCTTTAAAAATAGATTAGATAGATAGATAGATAGATAGATACAAAGAGATATATAGACATATGTATGCAAAGATATATATATATATACAAATATACAATATATATACAAATATATATGTACAAATATATATATGTACAACTATATATGTACAAATTATATATATATACAAATTATATATATACATACACATATATAAATGTTTATATATTTATATCCCTTGTATTTAAAAGTCAGTTGGGCCTGATTTTGGAGGAACATTCTTCTATGTTGTACAGCACTCTTCTGTCTTTGCTGTACTGAGGTAATCTGGGTTTGCAGTGATGCTAACCCTTGTGCCATTGGGGGTGGGGTGGGGGCGGTTGTAAAATGCCATAACAGCTGCCCCTGGTGGACAGTGTTTATTGGAGCTCCCAGTTTAAGACAGTTTTGGAAGCAGGAGTGGCATCCACTTCCTAAACCACATGTCTCTGGAAACTCTATGAACTTGGAGTAATGGTGATAGTTACAGAAAGGCTTCGGGTCTTTAATTCATAGGGTTGCCATAAGCTGTGCTCAGCTCGACGGTAATCAACAACAACAACAACAATTTTAAGACTGACTATTCCAAGTAACTATGTGCTCATTTGGAGGGGGGATGTACATTTTCATCTCATAAAGATCTACATAACCTACACAAACACAACACAGGTGTCACAAGGAGTTGGAATCAATCCACTCATTGGTGGATTGGTTCTCTTATAGTTAGGACTTATATGAGGATATTCTTGTAGGAAACACAAGGAATAGGGAATTTTAATAGTATGTGAGAAGTATGGAATGAAAATATGAGCAAGGGGGAAAACAGGCTGAGCTTGGACATGCTCTGACAGTGCTTTCCATTTAGCACACACAGATATGTGGGTGAGCAGAGAAGGGTCGTTGGCTAGAGGAGCAAGGAGTCATGAGGCCTTCTGACTTGGCTTGGCCCCATGTTGGTGATAGGGCTGAGTGAAGTGACCAAGAAGTCAAAAGTGCAGAAAGAAATGTGGACTCTCAAGATTGCAGGTGAGGACCATTTAAAAGTAGCCACAGTTAGTTGGGGATGAGTTGACCAGAAGCCAACCAGATAAAGAAAAGGTGATCCGTGCTTTGAAATAAGGTGATCATTACAACCTGATGGCTTGCTCTGGTTTGGACAATATTTCTGGATGCAGAAGCTTGAAGTTTCCAAGTTGAACAGAAGATTCTTCAGGCAAAGGACAAGTATGTCTCTTCAGAGTACTGGTTTGATAGGGTTCAACAAACAAATCAGCAATTGGCTATCTAAAAGGGGACATTAGATCATGAGGTATAAAATAGATAATTGTGGTAGTAATTGATGATGAGATGATTGTAAGGGAAGAAAAAAAATTCCCACAATGAATGAATAAAATATAAGCGAAGGACTGTGTACACAATGTACATACATGAAACATAATATACATAAATGATAAAAATATTAATAAAAAAGAATGAATAAATACTTTTCTTTCCTTAAAAATGTATGTGACATTCTTGGGTTAAAAACCAATTGGCTACCTGTAGTTTGAACTTAGTTGGTTATCCTGTATTTTGTCTGACCAGCTGTAGTGGTAAGAAGCTGTACTAGAATCCCAAAGACATGAGGCTCAAACCATCCCCTACTCTGCCTGCTCTGTGTAAAAAAGATGGGCAATCTAGACCTGTACAGCTTCTGAAAACCTACTGGAGAGTCAACTATGGACATTTCCAACTCAGTGTCACACAACAACAACCTTTTATCTAGCCAGACGTTTGTGGTAGTTGCAGAGTTTCAAATTAACTAGCAGCAATACAACTGTTTCTTATGTCATTTCAGTGTTTAAAGGTTGCACTTAAATTACACTTCATGCATCTCTTCAGAATGTGCATAGAAGTGTAAAATAGCATTTGTGCAAGTGAGGAATATACTGAAGGAATATTCAAGCCATAAACTCTCTATTTTATATTTCTGACCCAGCGAGAATGCTGGTGGTACACTTGGAAGAGACTTGTGCTGCTAATCCAAAGGCTGTACCTCTCTTGTGCTTCAAAATCCACTAGCAGCTCCTTGGAAGAAAGACATATAGTCTCCTCTGATGTGATTTGCAACCTCAAAAACCAATTGGAAGGTCAACTCTAAGTCAGTTCTGACCTGGTGGCCATGAGAATTTGAGTTGATCTTTAAGAATAGTGTTATGCTAAAGACTTCACTGTATAAAAACTAGAGATAACCAGAGTCTGGGGACCGTGAGTTGTGTTACAGTATAGTATGGTATGGTATAATATGGTATAGGTATACAATATACAGTATAGTACAGTATTGTAGGTGTATAGATTCCTGGGTAGGGAAGTTTGAGCCCACCCATAGGATAAAAGGCCATTGATTTATTCTATAAAGTTTACAGTCGAAAAGCCCTAATGAAGCAGTTCTATTCTGTAACATATGGAGTCACTCAGAATCAATTCAACAATTTTTGGTTGTGTTGGTTTTGAGTGTTGTTTTTTAATTTTCCTACATTAGGTAGAGCCATCTATTTTTCCAGACGTTATCACCACTCTATAATTGTCGTTCAGACTGAAAATTAAATAGGACCTAAAATTTTAAATTTTTTAATCTGGTTATACCAAATATTTTAATAAGGTTAGAACTTCCTAATGAGATTCTTTAAAGAAATACCCACATGGAGAAGAAGCGAGAGGAAACACGTGCTCTTTATTAAGGCTTTACCCCAAACTCCACTCTGGACCCTTGGTGAGCAGGACTGGACCACACAAAAGTTTTATTTTCCCTATACCACAGGCAGGCGAAGCATTTTGTCTCTCTTTGTCTCTAGGCTCAGTTCAAACTTTTCTCTTTTTTTATTATTCCTACGTAAGGGGCGGTGGGGGGAGGAAGCAAAACTGAACAAAAGAAAAATAAAGCATGAGAAAATATATCAGTTGTATGTTTTGGGTTGTTTTTTCTGGGTTTTTTTTTATTATTTCCTTAAAGAATGTTTTATTTACTATATCTTAAGAATGTACTTTCAATGGAGGAAGAACTAAATTTAAAAGCTTTCCAAATACAAAGCATTAAAAGATAACTACTTGCATGTCTGAAAACATAACTTGAAACTTTTTTAACATTGACAGTTTGTTCTTAACCCTAAAAACAAAGAGTTCACATTTCAAGTTATAAACTTAACTCAGGAGTGTATGTGAAATGGTTATGATAAGGTCTTTAAACATTCTCAGACACTTCTCCATCGTTCCTCAATGACATCAAGGAATGTGCAATGCTCCTAGTGTGTTCCCGGTCGCTTCATCCAGACCCAAATCCATCGGAATGAGGAACTCAGCAAAATGCAATTTGGATCTGATTTTCATCTCTGAGCTCTGTGTGAGAATAGTGCTCTCCTCCAAGCTCCGAGGGTAATGCAGAGGTCACTAAATAAGGGTCTGACTCAGTTCCTACTGTACTTTACATGTACTTATAAATTACTTGCAAAAAAAGAAGAAGAAAAAGATGTCTCAACCTGGCAACTTACCAAACGACCTTCAGAACAAATATTTGTGCATAGCCAGTTAAGTATCAATGAGCCTATTCTCCATGGCCTATACCTATTTCCAGACCCCCACTCCACCCCCGCCCTGCCACTAAGAACAGATAGAGCAAAGGTCTGCTCTCTTCCCTACATTTCCTCCAGACACTTCTCACAGGATTTGTACAAGTGGGCTTTTAAGAGTGATTCACCCCATAGATACTGCTTAGGATCCTTTCCCTTCCTATAAGGAAAGGACTGAGCTGTTCCACTCCATTGGAAGTTTGCTGTTTATAATTAAGATTCTCCCCTGCCTCTGGTCTATGGATGCTGGATGTCTTACAGTTTTTGGACTCAGACAGCTAGCTACCTTTGGCTTTTACCCATGTTGGGATAAAACTTTTGCTTCTAGGCCTTGATCCAACGTTATTATGCAAGTTGTGGTCCAAAGAGCAGCAGCATTTGAAATGCCTGGAACTTGTTAGGCTTCTAGGATCTTGGCTCCACCCCAAGTTTGCTGAATGAGAGTCTGCATGTTCACAACTTCAAGTGATCCATTTGCTCATTAAAGTTTAAGAAATGGCTGTAAACTTTGGACTCTGTGATGGGCATGGCTTCTCTGTTACCCTGACTCGGTGAATAAATAAAAATCATGCAATGTTTTGTTGAGTACCATTGAGTCACCAATGGGTTTTCAGAGGCGAGTTTTTCACAGGAGAGTTGACTGTTCATCCTGCGGAGCAGCTGGTGCGTTCAAACCATATACTTTTAGGAGGACAGCGCAGCTCCTTACCAGGAAGCCGTCAGAGTTCCCTGATCATGTGTTAGAGGTGCACTGAATTAATTTGTTAAGCTTCATCTCATCTACTTTGGGCATGTTGCGAGGAAAGGGTATTTCTTGGAGAAGGACATCATGCTTGGAAATGTGGAGGGTCAGTCAAAGAGAAGATCCTCAACCAGACAGATTGACACAGTGACAACAGCAATGGACTCAAGTGTATCAGAGATTGTGGGGATGGCTTAGGACAAGACAGGTTCATATCTGTTGTTTATAGGGTTGCTATGACTTAACAGCACCTGACAATAACAATAAATGATCAGTTATGTTGAGCATCTTTCCATAAAAAAAGATATAATATTACTAACACTCTGCTCACTCTCCTTTTGTACACACACACTTCAGTGAAGGCCTTGGCCACATGTTACTTCCATTGTCATGCACGATTGAGTCAATTTCTGCTCATGAAGAGTGCTAACTTAAAGCTGGACTGCCCAAAGACATCTTAGAAAGTAACGACTAGAACACTCCATTAAAGGTCTAATGGTGTATACTCACCCAGTATGCAGAAAGCATTTGTTCTTAATTGATTTTACTGATTTCTTAGAAAATTTCCTCCTGTTCGTGAGCTGCCTAGGATTGCATGTTTTATCATATCTAGGAGTTAGCCATTCCTAGTATTCATGGAATTTAGTTTATTTTTGAATACTGTAAACACTTGAGTGAAAAGTGAGAATCTTACAATCATGTTCCTCACTAGGCTGTTACTTCCGTTGTATTTTTCGGAAACAAATTTTGTAAAGGATGGCAGTGTTGAAATTATACGGTCACATATGTTCTGCCAAAAGAAGATCAGAGAACCTTCTATGTGAAGCTAAGATGGACTGTATGCCTTCATTTAAGAATTTTCTCTAGGAAAAAATGAAAGTAAAAATACTAATTCTCTTCAATTATCCTGCATTAATATAATACTAAAAAATGAAATCTGTTGACACTGATTTGATCCCAACTCCCAGTGATTCCATAGGGCAGAGTAGAACTGTCTCACAAGGCTTCTAAGACCATCACATCTTTCTCCTTTAAAGCCACTGTGGATGCAAATCACTGATATTTTGGCTAGCAACAGAGCACTTAACTCGTGCACCTTCAAGACTGTTCTTAGTGTACTAAACATCCAAGTATTGAACTGACCTTCATCTCCATATATTCTTTTTACTCTATGAACAAAGAGGGCTGCTAGATCTTAATTCCGTCTTTGTTATTGTTGTTAGTTACTGCCAACTCGACTATGACTCAGAACAACCCTATGAACAATGCATCTGAACTTTGCTCTATCATGTGCCATCCTCATCATCATTGACATTCTTGAGCCAATTGTTACAATCACTGTGTCAGTCCGTCTCTTAACTCCATCTTTAGTGTATTTAAATGAAACGAATGCATTATCTCTAACCATTCTCCCATATCTAACTGGAGTGTATCACAGATATTGTGGTGACTTTCATTTGTTGCTTTAAATTTGTGAAGAACATAACACACTCCCTTATTGCCATCTTCTGTTCCAATACTCTCTCTCTATTTCTTCTTCTCTTTTTTAGATGCTCCCCCCCTCTTCTTCGTCTTCTTTTTTTGTTTTGTTTTGGTTTATTAGGTTCATTTTCTTCTACCTGGAAATTGATTTGGAATATTCATCAAAGGTCAAGGCTCAGTCTTCATACTAATTTGTTAATATATTCTCTCCTTAAAAATGCCATCCATTCTCACAGCTGCAAATACATGCAATCTGTACATAATATATAGACAGGTAGATATCCTTGGTTTGGGCCTCTCAGCTGAGTTCCAGTCTTATGTGTTCAAATGACTTTAAAAAAATTCTAGTTGGATGACTAAAAGGCAAATCAAACTCAGTATTGTCCTTTCCATACCTGGCTTTAACTGCAAAAATTCCTCTAGGTCTATTTTCTGGCTTGGCTTACAATAGTAGTGGGGTGAGACTACCATTAGAAGTTCATCAGACTACTGAAGAAAACAGCTTCCTGGCATAAGAAAAGGGTGAAGTTGAATAGTAGATGCTCTTGCTGCCTGTCCTTGACTGATTCACGTGCTTGATGGTTCTTGCAGCTACTCAGAGAATGTTCCTTTAAATGCCAGTTAGTGCATTTGTCTCTGTAGCCAAGTGTTTTCTCTACACCTAAAGATTTGCTCAGGGAGTTCTGGTATTAGTAGTAAGAAATAGTTCTGCCAACTCAAAGATATGCAGTTCAAATCCACTACCTGCTTCTCTGGAGAAAAGTGAGCACTCTCCTCCCATCTGATTTACTGCT
Organism: Elephantulus edwardii; assembly: GCF_000299155.1. NCBI lineage: Eukaryota > Metazoa > Chordata > Mammalia > Macroscelidea > Macroscelididae > Elephantulus > Elephantulus edwardii. The sequence goes on along the minus strand of NW_006399849.1, from coordinate 9,620,567 downwards.
ATGTGATTCACTGGAGGGAAGACTAGAGTCAGCTACCTTCCAACCTCAGTGTGTCTGAAGTTTGATTTAGAATAGTAAAAATTTGGACACCATTCAAGTACCTTTCAATAGACCAGTTGCTAAAGAAACTGGTACATCAAACAATAGAATACTATGTATCACTAAAAAATGATCAAGAATTGACAAAATGGTGCAACATGTAGGAAATTAGAACAAATTATGCTGAGTGACATGTTAGTCACAAGTAACAATTCTCTTGTGTTGTTGCTGTGTTACTTCAAGTTGGGACCAGCCCATAGCTGACCCTCCAGGGGTTTTCAGAGGTGGTAAATCTTATAAGAGTTGGTCTCTCCTCTTTCTTCCATGGTGCTGCTCTGAATTTGAACCAGTGCCTTTGGGTTGACAGTGCAATTCCTTACCACTAATATTTTTTTAAAAATCAAGAACTTGTTTTTACACAGAATGAATCAATCTTAGAGGTTTAACAAAGACCAGAATTAAGGAAAAGTGGAACAAAACCAATAAATTTTTATAAAGAAGAAGAAGAATAATAAATTTATTAAATAACAAGGGTGAGGGGGCACTGACTTTAAGAACCTTAAGTAAATCTTAGCAATATTATTAGCAGTAATCTTTTCAGTACTCCATAAGTATTTTTCAATACTCATTAAAATATTTTAAAAATAATAAATGAACAAAAATAAGAAAATAATGAAAACAAAAGAAAATTATTTGCAAATAACATAAAATTAGGATATAAAAATGCAGAAACTTAGGTTGAAATCTCTCATGTCTACATACTTTATATATATTTTGTCACTAGGTCCTATTAACATGTTGTAATTATCTCTCTAAAAGGAAATCTGTTGCCCAATGATGTTTAACTGAAAGGTTGGGAGTTCAGACTCATCTGGTATTACTTACGGGAAAAGATCTAATGATCTGCATCAGTAAAGGTTAAAGGTTAAAGGTTAAAAAACTTACGTAGCAGTCCTACTTTTTCACAAGGAGTCATTGAGTCAAAATTGCCTCAGAATTATTAGCTTCTTTCAGTCTCCCTTGCTACCATGGCAAAAAGGTAGCATTTCTATTCACATTAACTATGAGAGAGCCTTATAGGTTTGCGGGTTTTCTTTCTTCTCGCTAAAAACTAAAAAACTCATTGTCATTGAGTCAGAACTGACTCTCAGCTGACTCTCCCTTGAGTGTCCCAGCCTATAAATAGGATGGTATATTGCCCATCTTTTTCCTTCTAAGCCACTCTACATGTATTCCTTGTCTTCTAATATACCTCTAAGATTCAGTCAAAGTAGTGGTTATTAGAAGAAGTAGTAAACTTGTCCTTCACTTAAATCACAGGTGATATTTTCAGGGCCTGTATAGTTGAAGAAAATGACAAAAGAAGAATCAATGCCTTTGAGCTGTAGTGTTGGAGAAGAGCACTAAGCATCCTGTCAAAAGAGCAAACTAATATGTCTTGGAAAGGATGCAACCAGAGTGTTCTTTGGAGGCAAAGGTGATAAGGCTTCACTTCACATACTTCAGACATGTTGCTAGGAGGGGTTATTCCTTGGAGAGGGACGTGATGCTCAGAAAGTAAATGGTCAGTGAAGGAGAGGAAGACGTTCAACCTGGTGGACTGACGTGGTAACTGCCAAAATGAGCTCTAGAGTGTCAGGAAGTGTGAGGGTGGCACAGAATAGGACAGGGTTCAGATTTGCTCTTCATAGGGTCACTACGGGTTGTGTTGACTTGACGGCACCTGACAACAACGCATTTGAAGATGCTGTCCCTCAGTGTGTAATATAACAAACTGTATTTGCGAAGCTGTCACCTAGTAGACACTCTTTGGTTATGATGAAAGGGTCGGGTTTTTTTACCTAAATATTAAATATTTTAATAAGATGTTTGCTGGTTTCTCAGTGAGAAGAGTGGAAATAGATATACTCTCAACTGTTTGGAATTCTCAGGGGCCAGCAGAGAACTTCTGTACTCGTCCCTGAAAGGCACTCATTGCCATCAACAACATTGTAAGGCAAGATTTAAGTTATCATAACTCTCTTTCACTGCTATTTCATCAACAGAAATAACAAGAAGAATGTTTGCTGTAAGCATATCCTGAACAGATAAACATGCTATACATTGATGAAGAATAAAAATGTTTAAATTCTAAATGTTATACACTTGTTCATAAATATCCTCACAGAAAATATAGAAAAACTAGGAAATTCACTCGAGCCCATAAGGATGTTTAAAGAGTTGAGATTAATGATTATAGAGTATGTTATTCACACAAATGCCATTTCTATTGCACAGCAAAAAAAAGTTTCTGAGAGCAGAGAAAGTTTTATTTAACTTTTTGGAGTGCCCATCCTCTATAATCAAATTGTGGCCTGCCAAATGGGCAACTCTCTCTGTTTGTTGGACAAGAGCTTCTATGTCCAGTAATGGAGTACTGAAAAGGCAAATTCTGCTGATTGAAAGTGTCCCAGATTTATTTATATCTAGAAACCAGAAGGACCACTGACTGTGAAGCTGTTTTGAAAATAGATTTGTAATTTTGATTTAGGCTGCAAAATGGAGCAAAGATGCTTTCCTAACTCATCCTGCTGGGGTCCAGTCAAACCCTCCTCAAAGAGCTCTTCTTTGATCAGAGTAACATTTTCTTTGAGAAGTATTCTGATTTACAGCATTAGAAACGAAAATAACAGTGACAGCTGATATAGGTTACACTTTAGTAAGAGTTATCAGGAGCAGCCAGCCCCTGGAGAAAGAATTCATGCTTGGTGAAAGAGAGAGGATCAGTGAGAAAGAAGACTTGATTAGACCCACTGGCTCAGTGGCTGCAAGAGGGTGTTTAAGTATAGAGTTGGGCAATGTTTGCTGCTGTTATAATTAGGGCTGCTATGAACCAGCTCCAACTTGATGGCACCTAGTATAAACGACAAGGGTAAGGAGGGCAATGTGTAAGCCTTTAACAATATCATCAGCTTCAGTCTTTTTAGGATCTCATATGTCTTGTGAAGTACTCATCAACCTTGTACATGTTCAGAAACTGAGATTATAAAAAGAAAATAACCTGCTCACAGTCACACAGAGAGTGAACTGCTGTGTTAGACATGAAGTCTTGGCCCAATAACACAATACTATTCTGCTAAGTACAATACTCTAAAGACCACATTTCATCTTGTTTTCCCCTTAAATAAAGAGAAGAACTCAGTTGCCTTCAAGCCACCTTTAACTCACGGTGACATTTTAAGTCAGAGTAGAGTAGAAGTGTATTCCATAGGATTTTCTATCAATTTTTCCCCATAGGATTTTCAGAAGAAAAGAAGAAGAGAACTCCATTAATTTTTCTAGACCTCTGGACAGCTTCAAACTGCCAACCTTTCCATTTCTCCCCCAATACATTCACTGCTTGCATTATTTAAATATTTCTGAAATTAATTTTAAGCAAGAATTTGCATTCACTTATAACACAATATATAGTAATGCTTTGTTTGAGTTAATTCACATGTGAACAGATGGGGTCCCAAAAAAATACTAGAGAACAGATAATTCAGTTTCAAATGCTTTCTTTCTCTAGCTCTGCTGAAGAAGTAAACAGACTAGTTACACTGTCACTTCTCAAAACCAAAGAAGCCAAGTTTCTTTCATTCATTTAATAAATTTTTATTTCACTGTTGTGTGTTTATTATTGGCCAGACATTCTGCCAAATGCCCTGGAAGCAGAGTTGAGAAAAACATAATTCCTTCTTTCAAGTTTAGTGGGAAAGAGAGACAAGGAAGTCAATAATTAAAATACAGTGTGATAGGAAATAAAGTAGAAAGTCTGGAAGTAGAATCATGCAAGGTGGCCAAGAGAAGCAAAACTAATTCAGAGAATAACGTCTAGTCTTTTCAACATTTTAGAATTAGTGATCATACACAAATATAAAAATAAACTTCAACTTAAAATTCACATTTTACATGAATTTACAAAATTAGCTAAAAATTGATATAGTGTGTATGTGTGACATGTAAATCTACCAAACTTTTAGAAGAACAAATAGAAAAAAAATTTGAGACATACGGTTAAGAGTTCTTAGACTTGTTATCTAAAGCATCATTCATAAAAATAATAAACAGATCACTAAATTGGATTTTACTAAAATTAGAAACTTGTTTTGTAAAAGACCAGGTAAAAAGAATGAAATGAAAAGACACAGATAGGTAGAAATGTTTGTAAATTATTTATAAGTTCACATGATGCAATAAAATATTTGTATCCAGAAAGTACAACAAACATTCTAAATTCAATAGTAGCACTTATGATTCAATCAAAACTGATGTAATAGTTAAACAGAAAATTCACTGAAGAAATTGTGAGATTGGCCAATAGATGCATGGGGCACTAATTAATGATTAGAGAATTGCTTAATTAAAGGCCTAATTAATACCACTATACATTTATTAGAATGGCTAAAATTAAAACATACTGACAATATCAAGTGCTGATGAATATGAAAGAACAACTGAATTTCTCACGCATAGTGGACAGAAATGCAAAATGGATTCTGCTTTTACAAACCTAAATGTACATTTACTATCAAAATAGCCTCTGAAATTAATACTCAAATAATTAAAATTATGTTCCCATATAATTATATACACAAATGTTCATAGCCGTTTATTTGTAAGAGCTCAAAGTTAGAAGTCACTTAAATGTCTTTCTATAGGTCCATCAATACAAAACCCGTGATAACCTACAATGGTATATACTCACTTCTGATTTATTGGCATCTGTGGTGTCAGGTACCTCAATAATTGACTTTCTTAGCCCCCATTGGGGGAATAATCTCCAGCTACCTTAATTGTAAACACATAGTCTCACAAATCAGCAAGAACTGTAGGATAAATATAATTCTCTCCACACTGTTGGTTCTGTGAAAACACAAACACAGGAGTGGAGGCACAACTGTACTGACTTAGTCCAAGCCTGCTGGAGGATGAAAAGCTTTCACCTTGGCCCATTGCTCACCAGTTTCTAAAAAAAAAAAAGCCACAAAACTGGCCTGCACACTGACAGTCACATGAGTCATTCTCCTGATGGTCCTCTCTGGAAGACCTTCTAGCAAATCATTGAACCCAAAAGCAATAGAGGAACTGGGGAACTGAGCCATGAATGGAACTGTTACCAAAACTTGGTTCATGTTAGAAATTAATCAACTTATACCACTGGGTAAGTATTTTGGAGTACATTGACCTAAGACTTCTTGTAAATAGATTGCTATGAATCTTAGCAGAACAAATACTAAAATCAGCATGGTTAGCTTCTAAAGAAAAGGCTGTTATGTAAAAAATGGAAGATAACAATGTCAGATCACACAGTGAGAGATTATTTCATCATTACATAACCGTGAAATTTTATCTTTTATGTATCTTCCAAATTATATCATTAAAGAACTTTCAAATTTCATTACATACCTGCCAAATTGAGAATCTTGACCCAGTAGACACAAAACCTTAACTATCACAACCAACACTATGCTTGCCTCACACCTTGGCATCTATTACTCTTAGACCTCTGTTTCATGTGATCTGGTGGTAAGGACTTGCAATTACTTGCTATGCTTTAGACACCCGAACAATGACTAAGGATGACAGAAAAATTGATGCCTCTGAGTTGTGATGCTAGAGAAGAGTATTAAACATATCGTACATGGCTAGGAGAACAAACTGGTCTGTCTTAGAGAGGGTGAAAACAAGTTTTTCCTTAGAGGCAA